>NC_041348.1:21378111-21585611 GCF_004354835.1 Perca flavescens | reverse complement strand
GCGCACCCTAATAAAAAAATAGATTCTAAAATTACTGAAATACAGATTTCCATAATTATTTACCAGCAGTATTCACCATGACAAGGCATACATCACCCTCAAGCTTTAAATGCAAGAAAGTCGGATAATTTAGCTGTCACTTTCACGCTCGTCAACGAGGGAGTTGCTGCCAAGTCAAGTCAATGTTGGTGTTGTTGTGGTGCAATGCTCTAGTTTGGGAAAAATATACCAGTGTTTCAAATTCCTGTGTTTTTTTTTATTTTATTTTTTTTAAATTTTTTATTTTACTATGTGCTCTCCGCATGTAACATAAAAGATTCTAAATGAAATATTAGACACTACATTTTCTACAGCAGTCATTGTTGTTACCAACTCATTCATAAGATATTTTGTTTTCATCGTCTTAAGGAGTTGCATAATGTTAAAAAGTTCCAACTACTTGACCAGGCAAGTCTTACTTTAACTGTACTTGTTCCTCCAGTAACATAAACACTGGTGATACGCTGTTGAGGCTTGTCTATAATGTGAGCAAATTACTCTTTAAAATTTCATGAAATTTTGAATTAAAAAAGAAAAAGAAAAATACAAGCTGTTATGAGCAAGGGCGGAAAGTGTCAATACCTCAAATTCAGTTTTTAGTGTGGATCACAATAGGATTTAATATTGCTTAGTGCCACACATGTATATATTGTTATAGGTTATATCTCTATTATACTGTAGATTAGTAAACAAAGATTAATCAATTCCCAAATCTAATATTGTCATCCCTCTGTATGATGCTAGCTTGATGTAAACAATGCAAGATGCATGCTACGTTACAGTGAAATAACGTGTGTTAACAAGTTTAAGTTCACAGTGGAAATACACACAATGTTGTGAATGGAACTTAAATACACACGGTTGTAAGCAGGCGTAGCTCTGTCAGATTTAACCGCAGGCTTAGATTTCTCATGTTTGGCAACACTGTTGGCAAGTACCAAAAGCATGTTAAACTATAATGACCATGGATCATTGTGTCTGTGCTTACAAATTGCATGGGAGAGTTTGAAATATGGCTGTGCAATATATCAATATCGATACAATTGGCTGAATAAATCTGGATATCGTAATATGACACGTGTTGTCTTTTCCTGGTTTTAAAGGCTACATTACAGTAAAGTGATGTCATTTTATGAACGTACCACACTGTTGTAGCTGTTCTATCGTTTGCCTTTACCCACTTCGTTATGGTACTGATGATTATTTGTCAAAAATCTCAATATTTTGTGAAAACACCAATGTAACCGCTACAATATCGCCACAATATCAACACTGAGCCTGAGGTATTTGGTCAAAAATATTTTCATATCGTCCAGCTCTAGTTTGAAACAGCCTGGAGTTCAACATCCAAGTATAAAATATTTAACTCAAAATGTCAACCTGCAGTAAAACACTGCATAGGCTAACTGCTGAATTTACATAAATATTAAAATGCATGCATGTGCCACCTGCGGTTAGGAAGAATCGGGAAAGCAACACAACAAATAAATATTAACCCTTGTGTTGTCTTCCCGTCAACCTTGAAAAAACACTTATTTTTTCGACATTTTTTACACCTTTTTAAAGTTTTAAATTGTTTAATTTTTCTTCTACACATTTTCAGTGCTTATTTCTACGTCCCATATTTTCTGATATAAAACAAAAATTGAAAACGGGTCAATTTGACCCAAAGTCAACACAAGGGATAAGTTAGGAACTTTTCCTTTCCAGAAGAGCAGTACTACACTTGACAGGTAGGGAACACACTCCTTGATCAAGCCATATGCCAAACCCTACCAGACCTCCAGCCCACATGCCCTTCTCCACCTTCAACAGACTACTGCATCAACTGCCAACAGACTCTCCCAAGTTTGATACTGGCTACCCATATTTTCCCACACAGTGTAACATTTTACTTGATGCATTTTTGCTGTCCTGTATACTGCACTATTCTAAGGCTTAGTGCTTGCTATTTGCTACTGACAAACATTGAACACACATGTCGCTTCAGGGTACAGATGAGCCCAGTGAAAAACAAGCTGTAAAAACTAACAAATCCCAAACAAACTACCTGATATTCAACAGGTAGTTCTAATTTTCTCCAGTGCAGCAGTTGTGATACCTCTTACCAGGTACCTTTCAGTCTTGGAAAGTGCTGTAATACAACTGTAGTATTGTGAGTAAGCTTCAGTATCAGGCTTAGATCAAGTAGCTTGTGACCTGTAGGCTACAAGCGCAAATTCTTAGCCTTGCTGGGATGATTTGGATTGTGTCTGAGAATGAATGGGAACCAGTTAAGCCTTCTTCTTCGTTGAGTCATTCCAGCAATGCTGCCTCTGGCACAGCACTTGGGTTATAATTTAGCATGTTTGCACTGGAAATGGCTTTGCAACATCAAATTATAAACTTGTCAAGCCATAGAAAAAAAAAAAAGAACATTACTGCACCTTTTTTCAACAGTCCCTACCAGTATCAACATACAGGAGGAAAACACAAGGAACTCATTTTGACCAATCACAGGTCTTGTGTTTTTATACATTGTTTCTCCCTGTAGTTACCTTTTGTGGCCTCCACAACACCTTGATGCATAAGCATAAATCCCTCTTAACCCCTTCTTCAACAATACTCTCTGGATGTACCTCTGCATGTCAATTCATAAGCGAAGTAAACAAAAAATGTTGAGAAAATGCAGTATGTTACACTAAGAGCACAAAACTGATGTAATGCACTTGGGCAGACAGTAAACTTTGACCACTGCATTTCCTCGTCCAGATTTAAACAACGTGTGGCCTTATGCGCAGCACTGTATGTAAAACTGTGAAATATTTGCCTATATTGCTTTCCCCTTATTCATGTTGCTGCGATTCATATTATGGGCTGCATGCTGAATATTGTTGTTGCAGATCTAGCAGTACACATAACACTCTGCTCACGTGAGAACCCATTTATTTTAATCGGCAGACCCCTTCATCCTCTTACCGTACCTTTGAGCTGCGGCAGGGGTGAAAGCTCCACCGGAGCGCTCTGTGTGCGGTACTGAGAAGAGCCTTGGGATTTTCTCTGTTTCTGGGCCTTCCTCATGGACTTTCTCGTAAACCCGTCCACTTTCTCGGATGCGGAGATGGCCGACATTTTGATGCACAAACTGACGAAGATAAGCTATTGTATCCCTAGGCCAATTCAAATGTGTCCTCTTCTGCTCGCATTAGCACAAAAATATGGAGCCAAATGCACGACTTGAAGCTCGTCTCCTTTCCAAGTCTGATGTTAGTCTGTATGATCCAACATGGTCGCTCGGTATTGGGGTTAGACTGTGTTCAAAGACTGCATCATTCGGGTAACGTTAACTTGTTTTCTGGAACAATCTTCAAAACACGAACCAAAAAGCCAAACTACAACTCATGATATTGCCCACAGTATAACCTGAAGATACAAACATAGGACAATTATCACATAAGTTTGAAAATGTCAGATGTTTTTTTTACTGCTTCGTCGTGTTTGCTAAAGGTCTACCTGTTGCAAAACGTATGAAAGACATTGTCATAAAAAGTTGCCTGAATTAATCGTAGTCTTGACAGTAGCAAACTACTGTACCGATAGGCTGCTGGCTAACCTAACGTTAGCTAACGTTAGCTAGCTAAAATTAGCCGACGTTAATGTACGCCACTACAACAGTTTGCACCGCTGTTGAGGAAGAAAAGTTACAAAAGATAGTTGACCCGTTAAATTCATGTAGTTCTTCGTAAAACATCAAGTCCAAGTCTTCCAGCACTGCTTATAATCCTAGTGAGACTTCCGTTGAGTGTATTTTCAGAAGAACTATCTGCGATCGATGAAGTTGAATTTCGCTCGACGACTGAGTCATTTAACGTTAGCACTTAAAAGTTAGCCGTGTTCACATTCAGTCGACTTTCTCTTGACTACATTGTTCGTTTAATAAAGATCGATAGTTTCGTTTTCACGGCTTCTAAAAACATCGAGTATTCTTAAATACAAGAAATTACTGGACGTCGTGCTGAGCAGGCAGCCATAAAACACTCCCAGTACAGCCGTTGTCTGTCTGACTTCACAGATCTGTGGACTGCAGAGCCTGACAGGTGTACGTCATTGAGTGACGCCTCTAAGGGCCAATCACAAGCAGAGAATTAAAAAATTGTAAACTTTTTAACCAATCAAGTGTCGCTGAACGGGAGCCCGGAACATGTGACATGTGAAAACAAATACGTGACGTTGTACAGTTGAATGAGGAGTGGCAGCTGTAGTATATATCAATTATTTAATAGGTTATTTATTCTGTAAATTTTTCGCAAAACTATGGTTACCATCTGGACACAACCACATTAGTGGTTAGCAGGAAAGACGCATTTCATTTGCCGACTTTATAATTTTTTCCTTTCGGCTCTAATAAAACATGTTTTTACCTCTCATTACCCCTAACAGTATTGAAATAAAAAACAGTCAGAGAAGCAACCTGTAATGAGAGGTCAGAAGAAGATAAACTTTGTAACCACTGCAGTAAATGATTAAAGTCATGGCATCACTATCACTTGTGTCTGACCTCCAAACACTCTTTATCACACTTATATGCAACCAATAGCATGCCACACACTTTGAACACTCTTTTCAATTTAATAAAATCAGACCAGAGCAAATCTGTGTCAATTAAATACAAATTAACCAAGCAACTTTGTACATATAAACATAAGCATTTGCTCAAGAAAAAAAAAAAACATTTTGCAAAAATGTATATATGTAACACAAAGAAAAGGGTCAAACCCATACATGGAGAAAACCCACAAAGAGATAAAGCTTACAGCTTAGTGAAGTTCATAAAACTGCTCAAAGATGTGGCTCACATAAATGGTATTTTTTAGTGAATTTAAAATGTCCACACCTCAGACAAACATTTATTCTCTGCACTTGAGGATTAATACCTGGTGGACCTCTTAAACAAATGTATTAAATATGGGTTCTTGCATCTCTTGAAGTTGCCAGGTTTGAGTAAAATAAAAGATTTACTTAGCAACATGCAACTTGATTTTTTCCAACCAGAGATTCTTCACAGCACCAGAAAATTGTGTAGGAGGCAACTGCAAAACCCATGGCCCAATTAAAATAAATAAATCAGCCTCTCGAGATATGCTGCAGCATCAAATATTCAGAATGACTGTTTTGTCAATCTCTATGCAATGTATTATTGCCTGTGGGTTCTGGTTAAAAAAAAATAAATACTCAAAATAAAAATCTAGCATTTTAAAACAGAAGCACAAAGCATCTGACTGGCTCAAGCTCTCACTCCAGATTAGGCCTTCTTGTAAAATACATGGAGATCTTCTTCGTGGTTTGTGGTGAGCGGATTGTCTGAAAAACAACAAACAAAAAAGGTCAACTGCAATATTCATTTTAATAGCTATACAACATCCCCATGCATGTAAACATTAGCATAAATAAGGAGGGACAGACCTCAATTACCAAACAATCATTCCTCAAGCCTGTGTTTCTATCGCACAAATAATGCAAGGCAGTTAATCTTTTCCAGTGACCTTCACTGAAGATACAAGAGCGTAAGCTTGAACTTCTAGACTGGCAATATTCCAAGTAAGTGAATGTGAAAGGAGGTGTAAATAACCAACACAGCCAAAAGAAATGTCAAATATTTTTCTGTCCCTACAGTGTTTCTACATGAGTTACAACAGTGTTCAATAAGTGCAGTGGTTCACTCTGCCTTAATGAAAAAGCTCCTTATGGAAAATACACATTCATTTTCTTGCAGAGTCCGATGAGAAGAAAGGTACTAGTGATGGTCAAATGAAGCTTTGCGAACCAGTGTCTTTACTTTCTGAGCTCACTAGATGGCTCTCTTTGTTCAAAGAAAAAGGTTAAATGAATGGCAATTCAATGGGTTTTCAAACCCTTTGTTGAACAGAGAGCGCCATCTAGTGAGCTCAGAAAGTAAAGACACTGGTTCGCGAAGCTTCATTTGACCATCACTAAAAGATACCACTCTAATGTCTGTACGGTAAATACTAAGCTACCACCAGTAGCCGGTTAGCTTAGCACAAAGACTATAAATAGGGGGAAACAGCTCGCCTGGCTTTGTTGAAAGGTGATATAATGACACACTGTATAACATGTTAAGTAGTGAGCTTTAGAGGTGCTAGTTTACAGAAACAGTTGGACAGAGCTAGGCTAGCCATTTATCCGCCGTTTCCGGTCTTTGTGCTAAGCTAAGAGCCCCCTTTTTTTTTTGGCGGTATTTTTGCCTTTATTAGATAGTGGACAGTATAGATGCAGACAGGAAATGTGGGGATAGCGAGAAAGGGTTATGACATGCAAAAAAATCCCCAGCTGCAATTTAACAGAGGATGTTGCAGTTATGTGGTTTGCATCTTAACCATTCTTCTTATCTTGTCCTTACAGATATGACAGCAATATTAATCTTGTATCCAACTCTCTGCAAGAAAGCAAATGAGACTATCTCCCCCTAATGTCAAACTGTTGCTTTCAGAAAGTGCTACTCCTAAAAAAGGACCTCATTGTCTTCCATAATCTAACAGCAGTGTCAAAGACATTTGTAGGCTGACAAGGAAACAACGCTCTAATAGAGCAACACTAATACTACTGAGAATACGTAACACTGATTAACTTCTGAAACAGGGATTTTTGTGCGTACCGGTGAAGCTGGTGTCTTGCCATCTTGTTTTTTAGAGGCACCGGGGCTTCTGGGAGTACTAGGGCTTCCTTGACCTTTCCTCATCTTTTGGCCCATCGCTGACAGCCAGTCCTTTGCCCCGGGAGAGCAATTCTCTTTGCCAGTCTGTCTTGATGAGACTTGCTTGTTGTCCTTTGTGTGACAGTCTGTTTGTAGCTGGCTCTCTTGAGCGGGGCAGCAGATTCCAGACAGGGCCCGGCTTCTCTTGGCCGCAGGGAAGAGTTCAGTAACACAGTCACATTGTTCTGCACCCCCACAGCTTGCAGATGGACTGTCACCAGTCTCCAGCCTGCGTTTGGCCCGTCGCTCTGTGGGAGAGGCACTGCTCACCGGGCTCTGGGGACACGGGCTCAGTACCCTACGGAGCGAAGGGCTGACATGACCAGGAGATCCATGGCTCGGTGATAACCACTGTTTGATAGAAGATGGTGTTCTCTGGCGAGCAGCAGCAGCCTTAGCACCCTGAGAAGGGATGGGTGAGGTGGTGCTGGAGGGCAGAGGCAGGGCGGCTCCACTGGGAGCACAGGCAGCAAGCTGGGGTGACACCAGGCCTCCAAGACTCTCTGTCCTCTGGCTCTTGGCAGGGGTTGTCTCAGCTCTGATTGAAGGCCCTTTACAAAAGCAGAAGTCCTTGTTAGTTCACTATGAATAATTTGAATGACATATTTTCCATTCAAGGGCAGGACAGCAGCGATTTATGACAAAGTACGTCCGCATGCTAAGGTAAGGAAACAATATGAAGAATAAAACAGACACGGAAAAACATTGTATATGTTGTTCATGGTAGTTTTAATGCTTACTTGAGAGAGATTTAGGGCGTGCCCAGCCCACAAGGTTGGCCTCTCCCACTGAAGATTGTGCTCCATCCATTTCCCGGTGAAGCCTCCAGATCCGCACAGTGTGGTCATCAGAACAGGAAGCAATCTGCAAACAGAGCAGTGGGGATCATACAGAGCCTAACTCCATCTTCCTAAGCCTATTAAAATGGCGCAGCTTCACAGCAGGGAAACACAAGAACCTCTGAATCATACTCAAAGAGTCTTTGAAAACTCAAACTAGAAATGTAAAAGTTTTTTGCCTCACCTTTGTAAAATCTGTTGGGCACCATGCAACAGATGTCACTTCCTCGCTATGGCCTTGGAGCATCATGGGAGGATGTTTAGGATCAGAGATCTGAAATGTAAAATTTGATGAAAAATGCTCAAATGCAATCATAATCACCCTAAAGCATTACATCACAACACCATTTTCCATTTTAATATGGCAAAATAAAGTAGAGATAGTACCTTCCAGATGTATGCGTTATGGTCACTTGAGCCACTGGCCAAGAACTGGTCATCTGGGCTAATAGTGGACTTTACATAAAATGAGGAGTTCTGGTGGCCACTGAAAACTGCCACTGTGGAGGAAAACAAACAGCAATATTAGAATCATGAAAGAAAGATTAAATTCAGAAAGTAATTGAGCCTGAAAAAAAAACACAAAAATAAAGAATAGAGTAATACAAAAAATGACATGAGCTTTAATGAGATGCAATGTGTTAAGGACTATAACAGAATGACTAGAGAAACTCAACTGTCCTTAACCATTGTGTTGTCTTCCCATCAACCTTGAAAAAACACACCTTTGTTTCCATTTGTTTTTGCTTTTTCCAATGTTTTAAATTGTTAAATTTTTCTTCTACACATTTTAAGCACTTATTTCTACGTCCCATATTTTCTGATATAAAACAAAAATTTAAAACAGGTCAACACAAGGGTTAAGTTCATGCACTTGCAATGTGTGAGTATTAACCAGCTGATCTGTCGCTGATTAGCAGTCCAATAAGGGTTCCACATTCCTCAGGACTTCACATATTTAAAGCTAAAGCTATTAGAATATGATTGTACAAGCATACAAAGTATCTGCATCTCTACATTTCCTCTGTCAAACAGTGCCCTCTTGCTTTACTCTCTGCTCCAATGACAGTTAAAACAAAGGACATTAGTTTGCAGCCACATCTAGTGATATGCAATGGCAATGAATTTAATTAGGGATAAACCGAAAAATGTCTATTCAGGCACAGATACACAATATGTATAGTCGTCGGAGTGGAGTCCTTGTTCACCTGGAGTCGTTTTCATTCCACTGACATTAAACATGTAGATACTATCATCAGTGCAGTTACATATGACGTTGGATCTTGTGGAGTCCAGAACAAGTCCAGAATAACCTGCAAAACATGCAAAACCACATTCAGTTAATTCTGGTCATTTGCATATTTCGGGTAAAAATGAAGGCTAGTATTGTACAAAACTAACCCAGTCGCATGCGCATGCAAGAACCCGGGTACGGGTACGTTTGCAGCGGGACAGGATCCTGACGGTGTGCAGTGTAGTTCTTCCTTAGATCCCACATCTTGATCACTCTGGTTCAGATGAATGAAATGGAGAAATTTATGTGATCATGCAATTTTATTTGCTTTGAAAGTCATTTTATACTGGCTTGCTGCATGTTAGAAACAAGTAAGTTACAGTGGTTTCTTACCCATCAACGGCCCCAGAGGAGATGAGGGTGTGCTGATCCCGAAACAAAACTACTGTGACACTCTGCTGGGTGTCCTGCAAGAGAGATGAGGTGCTTAAAGATCGTCCGTCCTTCCTTCTGCACTGCTCTTTCTTTCATTTAAATCGTTGGAGAAACTCACCACACTGGGAGCCATGCCACGCGTGCTACTCCGCCTCTTCTTTGTTCTGGCGGGGGTGTTTGTCTCTGCTTTGTTGTGAGCACCACTGATCTGTTTCACCTGTCTGTAGAAACCATCTGAGAGGAAGACACAAACATGATCTCACGCACACACACATAAAATAGCCCGACTAATCTTTATACATTTGCCCCATAAGGCCTTATGCATTATAACTTTATAGAAATAAAGATTGGGACTGAATAAACACTACATTATACACAATAAAAAAACAAAACCTTTGTAATTGAAATTTCCAATTGATACCTTTTTTGCTGCACCTGGTGTCCCAGACCATAATATTTCCATCTCTGGCCCCAGTACAGAACACAGCTGTTTCATAGAAGACAAAGCATCAATAATGTGATACATCAAAGCATCATTAATGCAAAGATATTAAATGTAATGTCATGTATCCACCTACTTAACTACTACAAAAAAATTAGTTCACATTCAGTTAACGGTTTATTTTCTTAGATTTTTAAATGAAGATTCCAATTGTTTTTTTCTTCCTGGCATATATATTCTGTTTTAATGCTATGCCAATAGGTGAGGGTGCATATAAACATTTCAATAAATATTCCCAAAATCCAATATCACACCACCAACACGGCAATTTCTTGTGTCCTTTGAGAGAAGCCAGGGAACAAAATTGTCCCCTGCAATATAGTATGTGGTCAGAATAAAATATACCTTTCTCCTGTGGTGTGAATGAAACAGACTTAAGGCTGCAGAGGTGACCCTTGAAGCTGCCTAACATCTCCCCTGACTTCACATCCCACAGCCTGGCCATCTGATCCCCGGCAGCAGTCACCTAAGAATGGTTTCAAGAAGGCTTTACTTGTCAGTAAAGAGAGTTTACAAGCTGCTTTAAATGCTGCAATATGAACAAGAGTAGATAATGAGGAACTACAAGGAGTCATAAACAAAATAAAACCAGGCAACATCAATATATGAGTTAAAAGTATCTATGTAAGGACCAAATATTAGATGTAGTAATATCTAAAGCATTTAAAAGATGTTACTGACATCATGATTCAAAGTGGACTGATGATATGGCATGTATTTAGTTGTACTTACTAAGTGAGGCTCCCCTGGTACCCAGGCTATGTCAAAGACAGCATTCTCATGAGCCAACCATTCTGCAAACATACACACACCATAAGCCTCTGACATTTCTTTATAATAATAAAAAATGATAATGGTGGTGGGGTTCTACACATACCTTTAAGGAGTGGCTTTTCACGGCTCTCTGTGTTGTAGATCCTAACAATGCCTTCTTCATTAGCTACTGCAAGGATGTTCTGCATGTTCCCCGCTGAAGAGAGACACGTCGGTTAGATGGATAAATGGCAACAGCTCTGTTGTGTATCATCTGAGGGTAATATAGCATGTACAGGTGGGTTACCAGAGGAGAAAGCCAATCCAAACGGTGGCACAGAGTCACCCAGGTTGCCATAGGAGATGTGTTCATCTTGTCGGACACACTGGTAGCCTCCCAGCACAGAGCTCAGAGGGTACCTGGGCCAGGGGTCTGCAGGGAGGGCTGGGGAGATCCAAGAAGAAAGTACATCTAGTCAGGCACTGTACTTAAACTATTAACTACTGATACTTCAATTTTGTGAAGTTACTCCACGGCATTCAGAGTTAAAATTACATTTATTCCACCACATCTATCTGATGGCTGTGTGTACTTTTTTTTTTCTTCAGTCTATGTTTGACTTCTTACTTATGACATTTAAAATGAATAAAAGGCTGGGCTGTAACTCAATATTATCATTAATCGACTTTCAGTGGTCTCCTATCGTAATGTTAAAATAATGTTCACTTATTAACACAATCTGCTATCCAAATGATTGATTTCAAACTGATTCGAATTTAAAACTAACAAATGAGTTACTAGTTAGGTTTTCTCATTTTAAGAGTTATAATGCAAAACGGTAGAGCACAGGTCACTGCATTGAACATCAGTTTTTTTTTTATATTATTTGGCCTACATGTTTTAAAGATATACTTCCAGACACGTTAAAGAAGCGGAGTTTTTTACGCTTATTAATGTAACACCACGTTACATTATTAACGCAAACTAACGTAAATGTGAGCTAGTTTGGATCGTTACATTTTTCTGCCATGGCAAGAGAAATAGAACGTGACCAAAGATCCATCTGTAAACTGCAGTGGGATTAAAAATCTAAACTTCACATGGCAAAAAGGTGAGCTTTAAACATTACCCTTAATAAAACCTAGCTTAAGTTTAGATAGCACAATAAATCACAAGGCACACCCAGTAACGTTAACGGAAAAGCCCCCCAAATATTCCCAAACACATTGATTATCTTACCATTCTGCCTTCGTCTGCCCACTCCTCTGTCAAGTATTGAGCGGAAAAGCATCCCTAAACTCGGACAATCTGAAATAATTTTAAATAATTCAGAAGTTTGTCGGATCGTTAGCTGGTGGTCTTTTCCGTGTTGCTGCTGCTGCTGCTGCTGTCTTTCCCGCGAACAACTCGGCGCACCACAGGGACCGAATCCCCCGCTAATCTTGCGTTACGCGCTACCATTGGTTGAAACAACCACTTCCTCCTCAGCGTCACTTCCACATCCGCAGGTTCATACCGGTTCTTACCAAAGCAGAGCCCAAAAAGTCTGTACGGAGATCGTTCTTTCAAAATAAATAACCTTAAGAGAATGGCCCAGCCCAGTATACTGATCATCAGTCGTACTTAGAACTGGATCAACATAATCTCTGTTTTGGATGGATCTTGAGCAAAAGTTGAGGAAGTATTCACATCTTTTACCTAAGTAAAAGTACTAATAACACCCTGTAAAAATACTATATACATAGTCCTGCATTGATAATGTTACTTAAGTAAAAGTATGTACTTAATGTACTGCACTCAATGCAGAAAAATGTCCCCTGTGACTGTCAATCAACTAGCCTAAATGATTAATCGACTAATAATTACAGCTGTAGGCTACTTGAATTAATCGTTTTGGTTAGTTTAATTTATAACAAAACTTATTTTACAAGCCTTCCATGTGTTCTTAATACATCTTAATTTGTAACTAGTAAGCTGTAAAATAATTGTAATGAAGTAGAAGTAGAAAGTGGCCTTAAAAGATGACTCAAGTAAAGTACAAAGTACTTCAAAACTGTGAAAGGGGGTCATTTTCTATGCGGTAATACCTACATTTCTGTTTAATGGTTTATGTACGAGCATGACTTTGTGATATCAAAACTAGTTTGTAAGACAATAATGGTCCGACACACAACTTATATCCAATATATAACACAGTGTGTGATGTGAGAACTTTAGACGCCCAGTGCACATAGCCTACACTGAGATGGACTTTTCTGTGAAGTGGGAGACAACTTGTGTCCAGCAGTTTTGAAATAAAAAAGTATTTGCATATTCATAGAATCTGGAGTTTTCAATGAGAGACAAGGACTACATGTCCTTTTAAAAATGTTTTTAATAATTAATTGAACATTTTTGTGGGAAAACCTTATAAGAAAGAAAGAAATTGTTATTCTAAGCATTAGTATTTTTATGTCTTATAACATGTCTGTCTTTCTTCAAAAAATTTACCAAAGTAAAAGTATAAAAGTACTGCAACAAAACAGGTAAAATATGAAAAATATAAATACTCATGTAAGTAGCTCTCGATCTACCGGTCAGTTTTCGTTCCTACCCTCACCTATGGTCATGAAGGCTGGGTCATGACCGAAAGAACGAGATCCAGGGTACAAGCGGCTGAAATGGGTTTCCTCAGGAGGGTGGCTGGCGTCTCCCTTAGAGATAGGGTGAGAAGCTCAGTCATCCGTGAGGAGCTCGGAGTAGAGCCGCTGCTCCTTTGCGTCGAAAGGAGCCAGTTGAGGTGGTTCGGGCATCTGGTAAGGATGCCCCCTGGGCGCCTCCCTAGGGAGGTGTTCCAGGCACGTCCAGCTGGGAGGAGGCCTCGGGGAAGACCCAGGACTAGGTGGAGGGATTATATCTCCAACCTGGCCTGGGAACGCCTCGGGATCCCCCAGTCGGAGCTGGTTAATGTTGCTCGGGAAAGGGAAGTTTGGGGTCCCCTGCTGGAACTGCTCCCCCCGCGACCCGACACCGGATAAGCGGACGAAGATGGATGGATGGATGTAAGTAGCTTACAGCATTATTGTTATAATTCTGCATCATTATTACTGATGCATTAATTATCAAGGGGGATATAATTGTAACTGCTTACTGCTGGGTAATATTCATATAAAAGAATGCATCCCACTTTAAAAACAGAATTATTTTAAACTAAATTCAATCTTAAAAGTAACAAATATTAAGCCGTAAAATTTCACCTAAGAATCGTTTACTACATATAAAGTTGTAAAGTGTTGAATGATATATATCCATGTAATAGGTTTCTTAAACAAAGACTTAACATTGACGAGAATAATTGTACTTTTTGTAATTCAGATATGGAAACCTTAAGAACATTTATTTTTTGAGTGTAATGTAATGTAATGTGATTTGGTCAGAAATTGGATTTCTGAAAAGAATTCAGAAGCACCGTCTTTGAGCTATGGGGACGTTAAATTGGGAGTGTTAATGGAGGACAAAAAAAAGGGACCAGATGTATAACACCTTGATTATTTTAGCTAAACAGTTTATCCACAAATGTAGATTTTTGAAGGTGAGACCTTTATTTTGTGTGTTCATGAATGAGTTACGTATTTATAAGAAATCTTTGAAATGTATAAAAACTAAACAAGCAGGGGATGTGTTACAGATCATACAAGTATTGGTTGTGGACTACACCTCTATTTCTTTTTTTAGAATTCAGTTGCTTCTTTGTCATAGTTGGATACCTAGTCTGTATTTGGTACTCCCTTTGTAATGGCCTGAATTTGTTAAATAAAGGTTGGATATATACAAAAAAATAATAATAATCAATGGAAGAAGAAGAAGAATTCAAAATGTAACAATTTACGAGCGCTTTATTGTGAAAACCAAAGCTGTAGACCGGAAATATTATTGCTGTATGCTTGGTTTGTGAGTACTCGTCGTCTGTACAATGAAATGCTAACAGCTCATGGGTGCTGTCAAGGTGTTTCCCCCCCCCAAGTAAAATAACTAAACAAAAATGTCGCTTTCAACTGCACGTTCATTCTTGTCAGAGGCTTGTTATGGCGAACAAGAACTCGACGCCAATTCCGCTCTCATGGAGCTGGACAAAGGTGCGTAAGCTAGCTAGCGTGCAAATTAGCATTGGTTGTCTTCTGACCCCGTGTGTTGTGTCTTGCGTCGGCTTTGCTAAATGTTGCTGAATATATGAAATGTACCTGTTTTGTTGTGAGCGGTGAAATTAATTGAATAGCTTGAATTCCAGGGTTGCGGTCGGGAAAGCTGGGAGAGCAGTGTGAGGCTGTGGTGCTCTTCCCCAAACTCTTCCAGAAGTACCCTTTTCCCATCCTCATCAATTCTGCATTTCTGAAGCTAGCAGACATCTTTAGACTTGGGTATGGCTGCTTTATAACTTGGTACTAAGACGACTCATTGACTAAATACAATTTTGAAGATAGCTTATCTCCGTTTTTGATGATTGCTAGTAAACTGACAACTGTCTGTCAGTTTGCTCGTTATACCTAATCAAAAGTAATAGTCTTTTACACGATTACAACAGTAATACATCTTAATGTTAGACACACCTCTCAATAATACATAATACAATTCAACAGGACAACTAACTACATCCTGAAAATTGTTCATAAAGTTGAATCAACTCCTACCTAAAACAGTTTCAACGAAAACTAAACATTATAGCTTTCATAAAGGAAGGAGTTAATGCAGAGGTGGTGTATTTCTTTCACTAACATTTCTTTTACCTAGTAAAAAAAGTAATTTTACCCTTTTAAACTGACAACTGAGTGCATGTCAGGTCAAACTACTCAAAGTTTGCTGGTTACAGCTGCTTGGTTTTATCCATTTCATGTATTAAAGGTACACTGTGTAGGGTTTTAAGTATTTTATTAGCTAAAATCAATGTCTTCATTCATAAATATGTCCTAATTGGTGTAAAACGACCTCTGCCAATGATCTGACTTATCCTCGTAAGCAAAGAATTTCTTATCTGTATTTACATTGGACGGGCAAGTCCAAGGAGGCTTCCGTGTTGTTCCGTCATTTTGAAAAACTATAATCGCTGAGAGGGACGTAAAGCACTAGCCTACCTGTCTAGCTAATCCACAACACGTTTTCGTTCAGAGCCAGCGTCACGTGACTGAAACCAGCTGAGAAGGAGAACAGTGAGAGGCGCTCGTCACTGCCCCGGCAAATTTGAAAGCCTGCACTGCACTTTAGTTCATAATGGAGGATCATACTTATGCCCAGCCACAGGAGAAGGAATCCTCCTCGCCAAAAAAGCGAAAATTGGAAGACATGTTGTCATAGCTTCTTGGTACATAACGGCTACCGTATATGCAACACGTATTTGAAAAAGCGAGGCGCTAGAGAGCACTATTCGTTTGAATGCAAAATACAATTTCACCGCTAGATGGGGGAAATTCCTACAGTGTACCTTTTTTAAGGGATTTCGTTTTTTTGTTGTTTTGTTTTTCAACGAGGGCACGACTCCGCACAGTCACAGACTGATGGCCGCATTAATGTAGAGTCCAATAGTTTCTATGATAACAGAATCATGGACAGAATTGCAAAATTAAGAATTTATTAAAGTTACAAGACAGATTCCATAGAGCCCTACATTAGGTCACTGCTAAAAGCTAACTGAAGATTTAAAAATATGACTACGTCTAACTTTCCAACCAAGCCACCCAAATGTAACTGTAGTTTAAAATAAAAAATTAAATACATTAAACAATAATTCCCAGTGGTTTAGGCCTGGTGGTCCACCAGGCTTGCAATACACTGGGGGAAACCATACATACTATATATTTATTGAAAGATTATATAATTAAAAGTAAGTAATCATTAGTAACATGTCTATGGTGTGTGATTGGTGAAACTGGTTTTATTGCGGTAACGATCTCTGTTTCTAAAAGCTTGTCTCTCTGATTTCAGGAACAATTTTCTGCGCCTTTGTGTGCTGAAAGTAACTCAACAGAGTGAGAAACATCTCGAAAAGATCCTCAATGTGGACGAATTTGTTAAAAGGGTGTTTTCAGTCATCCATAGCAACGACCCCGTGGCCAGAGCCATCACTCTGAGGTAATAATGCTTAATGTACTAAATAAAAAGGACATTTAATCTTTTGCTGGTTGGCACAGGATTTCCAATTTAGAACGGAGAGACCAACATCTGCTAATGTTGTACTCCTCTTCAGTCCCACAAGAATGAGTGTTGCTTGCTCGCCAGCTTATCCGAGGCTTAAACAGCTATTTCCCTGTGGGTTTATTCAGGATGCTTGGTAGTTTGGCCTCCATCATCCCAGACAGGAAGAATGCCCACCACAGTATTCGCCAAAGTTTGGACTCTCATGACAACGTAGAAGTGGAGGCTGCCATATTTGCTGCTGCAAGCTTCTCTGCACAGTCAAAGTAAGGAAAATTCTTGCTCTACCTGAGCTGTGGTACATATACTATATATGGGATGCTGGTTTGTATAACATAACTTTGGTCTGTTTTCAGAGACTTTGCAGCAGGGATTTGCAACAAAGTCAGTGAGATGATTCAAGGTAAAAATCTTTCTATCCAGTATTAAAAAGGTTACAGATCACTTTTAGAAAAACAATAGCTCTCTGGATTAACATTTTTTTTTTCAAGTTTTGAATATTTCAAATCTTCCAAACAACTATCCAAAATTTAAATAAAAACAAATCAAGGCCTAAAACAGGTGATTAATAGTAAATGCATCCATGGATGTCATAGTTAACAAGTTAGACAACCTTTAAAACCTTTTATTAAACAAATGAACAATAACATGTAGTTAGTGTGAACATTGTAGCTCACACAAAAATGAATACAGTCCATTTAATAATCAAAATAAACATACAACTCTGAAAGTATTGTAGAAAAGTATCTGAATGTAGAGAGAGAGAGAGAGAGAGAGAGAGAGAGAGAGAGAGAGAGAGAGAGAGAGAGAGAGAGAGAGAGAGAGAGAGAGAGAGAGAGAGAGAGAGAGAGAGAGAGAGAGATCACTGTTCAGCAGACAGCTGTTGGTATGCCGTATTTAGTTTTGTCTATAGAGTTCTCATTCCTCCTATGTCTTAACCTCAGGTTTAGACACTCCAGTGGAACTGAAGCTGAAGTTGATCCCCATGTTGCAGCACATGCATCATGACGCCAGCTTGGCCTCAAGCAGCAGAGAGCTTCTACAGCACCTAGTCAACTCTTACCCCTCCACCCCCATGGTCATCGTCACCCTGCACACCTTCACCCAGCTGGCTGCCTCCTCCCTCATCGATATCCCAAAGCAGGTAGTACCATGACAGAGCTGTAGCTCATCGTTACTTGTTAGATACTGTCATGGTAGGTTCACACATAGAAATGTATATCTTTGACGTTTGTCTGTCAATGACGTAGCTCTTTTTTGCTATTATAACTAACTGAAATTACTTTTTAATTGATTCCTTATCTGTACAGTTGCAGCTCCTCCTTCAATACCTGAAGGATGACCCAAGACAAGCTGTGAAGAGACTTGCAACTAATGACCTGAAGCTTCTGGCTAAAAAGGCGCCTCACCTTTGGATCAGAGAAAACACTCAGGTAGTGTTTCAGAGGCTGACCGTTGCACTGTAGGGTCGTCTTCATGGTTTAAAATCTGTAGGTAATCGATTGTGTTTCATCTCTGCAGACCCTGTGTGAATGTGCCCTGACCAGCCCTTACAACAGTTTGAAGCTGGGGATGTTGGCTGTCCTCTCCACCCTCTCGGGGACAATTGCAATCAAGCAATACTTCAATAATATGACCGGTTTAGTTCGCTTTTAAAAACAACAAAAACATTCTTGTTACACTGTGAATTTCTTTTAAGCTGGAGTGCGAAACTTATGACTCCCCCCTCTGGCAGTGAGAGTAATTACACAAACACTGATGCATATTAATGCTGCGTCACTGTAGTCTCTCCCCCTTTCCTGCCTGTCAAGGTATTTGGTAATACAGGAAGACTGACATACTGTGTAACCAATCAGAATAAGCAGTGCTATGCTGTGAGGAACTGTAAGTGAGTGAGCGAGGTTGGTTAACAGAACCGTGTACTGCTCATGGATTGATATTGTTGGGGAGTTAATAAAGTACTCGCTCTGAGGACAAAAAGCTGTTCAGGCGTCCTTCTGGTGCCACACGACCGAAACCAGACTACAACTCCGGTATACTGAGAAATACAGAGTTTTTTTTCTGGCAGTGATAGGCTTAATCAGCATTGTGTGAACTCGTTTGTCAAGTGCTTGAATGTAACAGACATTTATTTATATGTTAAAGTTCCGCACTCTAGCTTTAAGAATTTTATTTTAATTGGGATTTAATTGCAGGTTTCCATTGCCATTATTTCTCATTCACTGAAGAAGGGAATGACGCTGAACTGATGTTTTCCTCTCAAACATTCTTCTCAGGTGGCTCTTCAGTTCCCCCCCTGCTCACTGACCTGGTTAAACTGGCACAAGAATGTTGTTACCATAGCAACCTGGCAGTGGCTGCTCATGGGGTGATAGTGCTCTCAAACATTGCCATTTCCTGTCCAGAAAAAGGTTAGTTACAACAAGTAATGCCTTGGGTTAGCGATGCATCTAATGCCAATTGCTCATTAATGGCTTCAGCTCTCATTCACCCCACTGATGTTTGCGCTTGTGTGCGAAGGTTAAGTGTTGCTGTATCTCTCCTCCTCAGATATAGTACAGTTGGAGCAGGACACCGTTTTGGGAGTGGAGTCCCTTTTGATGCTTTGCAGTCAGGACAGCAGCCCCAGCACTCAGGCCACACTCAAAGTAAGACAACGTTATAACCACAAGGCAGATGGCGTTGATTGGATGAATAGGGCTGGGAATCAAACCTCATTTGGTACCAACCCAAATGTGGTCGTATCACATAATGTAGAAAACTGTCCTGTTACCTAAGCTGGCAAAGTTGTTGTATGATTGCTTGTGTTTATAAAACATTAGTCTCGCATTGCCAGACCTTCCTCCACAGCGCTGCAGAGGAGGGTCTGAGGAGAGCATTCCGGGATGGGAGAGAAATTGCCCTCTTTTTGTTAAATGTATAAGGTCTTTATACTAGTTGCTAGTGCCTAGTTGAGTGCCTAGTAATTAGTTAGAATGTGTTAAATGCAGGGAACACATTCACTGCACATTGTGTGTGTGTGTGTGTGTGTGTGTGTGTGTGTGTGTGTGTGTGTGTGTGTGTGTGTGTGAGTGAGTGTGACAAATAAAGATTTCTTCTTCTATTGTGAGGCATTTAGGATGCAGTATTTTGACTGAAAAATGTATCCAAACTGTGTTTACATTTGTGTTATCTGATACCAAAGCAATAATAAATGTGGCGTCCATCTTTAATATCTGTTGGACAAATGATTGCAACTAACGAGGGTAAAATTATTTTGGGAGCATTGCTCAGTAAAGCTTAATTGTTACGACTTTATCTAACACTGATGGCCATAATACCAGCACACCTTACCTACATCATCTAACTCACTGCCATCCACCTCCTGGAAATGTATGTAATTATGATTGATTACCAGGAGGAGGGTGTTTACCGTCAACCAACCCTCATCCCCATTATGGCTTAATAATACCAATCCTTAAACGTCCATTTTTGTTTCAACCCTAGACAGCCCTCACCTCATTGGTCAAACTGCTGAAAAATCGACCCCATCTCAGCCAATCGGTGGTGGAATTCCTGCTCGGCCAGCTCCACTTATCCTGTGACTCCTCTCGTGTTCTCATGTGCCACGCTCTGGCAGCCATCGCCAGCCACCTGCCGGTGTTGGGCGACGGCATGCTGGGAGATCTGGTGGACCTCTACAGAGTGGCCAGTCACTCCTCCACTGACAAGCAGCAAGAACTTCTGGTGAGAGCCTGTGCATGAGTCAGCTGCTGTTTAGACAGTAAATTAAAGCTTTAAGTGTAGCTTTTATGTTTTAAGCACAGGCACAGGAGACCCACAACAGCATTTACATGACAATTAAGTAGTAAATGTGTTGTATCTATGTTCTGCAAACCGGTTTTCAATTAGAAATAGAACTTGTTTAGTTTTTTTTGTCTGTGCATTACTGCTAACCCACAACTATGTTAGATGACATTGCATTCAGCTCATAACACTCATCTCTCCCGATGTGATTGCTGCAGGTTTCCTTGGCAACAGTGATTTTTGTTGCTAGCCAGTCGTCTCTGTCAGCCGAAGTGAAGACTGTCATCCAACAGCAGCTGGAGAATGTTGCTAATGGCTGGACGGTGTACCGCATCGCACGACAAGCCTCACGCATGGTAATCTCTTCTGCTTGTACATAACCAGAACTGTACTATAAAATGGCTTAAACCTTAAGTCTTTTGTAGAACTGGTAAAGGTCTTCCTAGGCAGAAGAAGCATTTATTTGTTTACATTAAAAGGTGTCAAGAGCTGAAGAAGCCACAGACATGATACAGGACACTAATGAAAGCAATGGGGTTGGAGGGAAAGGTTACTCGCCAACAGGCATCAGACTGTGGTCTGGAATTTCAGAGTAGCTGTAGTTTTTTCTGTTTGTGGTCTTGTGTGTCTTTTTTTTGTTTTATACATTTGAGTGCCTTTTTTATGCGTGTGACATGTAAGTTATGGTTCTAATAGTTGATAATGGTTCTGTAATATATATTTTTATATAATGTTTTTGCCTGTTATGTTTACTTTATTGGGCAATAAAGACAGCTTTTTGTTAACAAAAAGTGTTTCTGAACATCAATGACATTCAAAACCGTGATAACTGAAACAGCTGTAGAACACACCATGCAGTGTGTGTATACAAATGTTTATTGCAAACAGACCTAAGTATGTATGATGACGTAACCGTAACCAAGTGGTGTCTCATTTGATAGGGGTATGTTTTCACCCCTACCCCTTACCACTCGGTTTTGAGGGACAAGGGCAAGGGGTAAGACGAAGGGCTAGGGGGAAGGGGAAGGGGGAAGACAGAGAAATGAGATTCAGCCATAGTGCTGCCAAATAATTCACCTGAAACAATGAAAAATTATCATTAATCTGCAGGGATGCCACGAGTTCTCCAGCGAGCTGTACCAGAGTCTGCGGACCCGTGTAGCATCCGAGCACTTCTACTTCTGGCTGAACAGCCTGAAGGAGTTTTCCAAGGCAGAGCAGTGCCTGAGTCATGTGGAAGACCGAGACTACAGTGGAGCCATGAGCGCCATCGCCGAGGCCCTGCGTTCCTACCAAAAGGGCATTGCTTCCCTCACAGTCAGTAATCTTTCAGGCATCTTGCTTGTCAAAAAACATGAGTACAATTCCTCCTACTTCACCAAGACGCTTAGCTGCTCATGCTCCGACTGGAGAGTCTTGCCATGGAAGCTGATTTCACGGCATCCTAAATTGTTAATGGACTAAGTCACCTAATACGTGATCCTAACTTGTGAGGTGTCAACTCAATGAGACCTGTGTCAGTCTTTAGCTGTAGTGTTCATGTGCTGTTATCTGATTAATCCCTCCCTCCAGGCTGCCAGCACTCCCCTGAGTCCGCTTACATTCCAGTGTGAGTTCATCAAGCTGCGGATCGACACCCTGCAAGCCCTGTCACAGCTGATTTGTACCTGCAACAGCTTGAAAACCAGCCCTCCTCCCGCCATTGCCACCACCATCGCCCTCACCTCAGGCAATGACCTGCAGCGGTGCGGCCGCATCGCCATGCAGGTAAAACACTTACAGGGTGGTAGGTACAGTCGGTCTCCACCTGCAGGAAAGGGGTCCTTTTTCCAGGGCAACAGGTAGTCGTGTTGTAACATGCCGTAGCACACCATATACTCACCATATTGCTAGATGGCATCACTTTGTGAACGTGTAGGGGAGGTTTTGACACATATTATTAATCAGGACCTATACTTAATGTGAGGAAATGAGATGGTTAATGGCCAAGGTGTACAAATGTAGCTACTCATCAGCGTTTTTCTTTTTCCCAGATGAAGGTATGCATGGATGAGTTCAGAAGTCTCGCAGCTCGCTACGCTGACTTACACCAGTCGTCGTTTGACGCTGATTATGCCACCCTTCGCAATGTGGAGCTGTATCCTCAAACGTGCCTCAGTCCCATCGCACTTTTGCCTTTTTTGACAACCCTCGTTTCTCTGCTGTAATGTCTTCTTTCTTCAATGTCAGCCATTTTCCTTTAACTGTCGACTGCTCAGACAACAACAGAGCTGTTTGCTTGTCTCCCATGTTATAGAAGCGCTGATACTGGACCCACAGGCAGCCAGGTGAGAGCTGTTGTAGTCCACAAAGGTAGAACAATGTGAATGAGTTTGTTTGGTGTTTAGGAGAAATTTAAACATTGAATTTAGTCTAGATTATGAGAAAATTGCTGTATAGTAAAATTATTTCTGCCTTTTAATTAATTAACATGGCTTAGAGGATTTTCTCTGCTTTGACATAAGAGAAAAGGTATATTCTCTGTGGTAGACTGCCAGTAAAATGTGAGGAAAAATGTCACCGTAGTTTAAATGCATCATATTGAATGTCAAAGAATGCAATCATGCATTAACCAACTACAGTATGATGTATGGATGTATATTTTTGTGACGTAGATGACACCGTAATGCTTCGCCATAACACACATTGCCCGAAGGCATTCTCCTGGCAGACGTTTGTAACAGATTGTGTCTCTCTCTCTATTTCTGTAATCTAGTTTTCAGGAGTATGGCACTCTGGGGTCGGTCCAGACAGAGAGTGAATATGAGCGATTGATGATGTCAGTCTTCAGTCGTGTGTTGGAGGAAGTGGAGGGCCTCACCAAGAAACACCCTCCTGTTTCGCACCTGGTAAGATTACTAGAATACCTTGTAAGTTACTTAGGCTAACAATTTAGCTGCATGGTGTCCAGATTGGCAAATGACCGACAAATGCTCTGCTGTTACCTAGTATAATGTATGTAGTGTATTTGAGTTAACACTTTTTCTGCTGCCACGCTTATTCTTGTTTTCTTTGGGGTTTGTTTTTGATTTATTTAGTACTTTATTTTAGAGAGTTTTGGACTCACTTATACCTGTATATGCGTCTTAACTGGATATTGTCCACACAGACATCTTGGCCTTTTGATGTTATGTATTTTAATCTCAACAAGACTTTAACCTGAAAATTATTATTTTTTTAAATGACAAACAACGTATTTTCTGTTATTGATTTGCAGCATACAGGTTGTCTCTGTGATGCTGTCATAGCTTTGCTCAAGGTCCCGCTGTCTTTCCAGAGGTATTTCTTCCAAAAGCTCCAGTCAACAAGCATTAAGGTACAGTAACTCTTTTTTAAATTACTTTAATTAGAAAAGTACAAAACAACGTACGTCCCAATTCCCAAGTGTAGATGCCAAACCGGATGTAAGACATTAAAAATGATCGAGAGCTCACTGTACTACTTTCTATGTACTACTAAGTAAATGTGTGTATTACTAATGTATGAGGGATATGATTTATCTCTTCATTAGAGAAATACATGCGGTACACTTTACAACTTCCTCTTTGTAGTTTTATTAGATTTACATATCCTCAGGACAACATAAGTGTACAGAATGCCTTTGATTGTTAATCATCACTTCATTAACAAAACAAAGAATGAGAAAGCCACACCCTCATAACTCTGATGCATTTATATGACCATATGAAGATCAACCTTTTGGCAAACTCCCGTAAAGCTGTTTCAACGTACAGTGCAAAGGAACATACAGTACAGTTGCAGCTATATACGGCAGTCTTTCTTTAGCTCTGTTAAGGCTGACCCATGTACATCTTCTTTTTTTTTTTTTTTCAGCTCGCGCTCTCTCCTTCCCCACGAACGCCGAGTGAACCGATCCCAGTGCAGAGCAGCCAGCAGCTCACTCTAAAGGTGGAGGGGGTGGTGCAGCATGGTACGACGCCAGGACTCTTCAGGAAAATCCAGTCTGTCTGTCTCAATGTCACTTCAGTCCTCCAGAGCAAGACAGGACCTGACTACAAGGTATTGGGTGTTTGCCTTCGTCTTTGGTTACTGCTCAGACAGTTAGGGAAATGCAAATATTTGAAAATCATATTGAAATCTGAACTCCATTCTCCTGGGCTATTATTATACCGTATATTCTCATGAGTATATTTCTCTTTGATCCATGTATTGAAGCTCATACCTGGTATTCTTAACCTGTATAAGGAGCGCAAACACAGCGACATACTGTGTTAATCCACAGATAACGCTAGTTCTGACATTTGTACTCCCATTTGTTGTTTGTGTTGCTGCTCTGATGATGACGACTCCCTAATTTGTCTTGTTTTTTCCCTTTTTAGATTCCACTCGACACTAAAACTAATGAGATCGAGCAGCGGGTAGAACCGCACAACGACTACTTCAGCACCCAGTTCTTGCTAAATTTCTCCATCTTGGGCACTCACGCCGTCACTGTGGAGGCCTCTGTGGTGGATGAGAGTGGCATCGAGTGGAAGACCGGGCCCAAGACGACGGTGTCAGTCAAATCCCTGGAGGATCCTTACTCCCAGCAGCTCCGTCATCAGCTGCAGCAGAGTGGAGCTCAGCCTGCTCCACAGAGGAGTGCATACGCTCGCTTCTAGCGGATGTCCTCTCAGTGCTTTAGCGTCAAAACCGTTCTAGCTTGTGTACTTGACCTGTTTTGTCTTGTGGAAAATTTATATGTACATATTTTTTCAATGATTAAAAGACCAGATTTAATTTTAATGCTGCACGTTTATTGTAACCCCAAAATAATGTTGACCAGCTATAAAGGACACACAATAATGCAGTTTCAACATACACCAAAAGTCCACACATTTTTGGCCTTAAATATAATTTTCAAAGATCAAAAGATTTTCAGCATAAAAATTGGCCACTAGTAAAAGGAAAATTTGCTTTTAGTATCTTGTCCATATTTTTTTATCCAATAGTATTTCATCAGGGACAATTTAGTATTGGAAGAGATTGGATTTGCCATATCATCCATTCTACATAAAGTGTAATAACATAAAGAGCCATCAGGGGGCAGACCAAAGTCATTAAATGGACGTTGTCTGAAGAGCACTCAAACCATTCATGTAAATTCCAGGCTTGTCAGAATTACAATGTTAAAATGTCAGCATTTAGACTTTTAGAATAGATAGCTTTGTGTTCATTCCTATAGTGTAACATTTAATCGCCGAATTTTACAACACTCTAAACTCACATTTTAAAATACAATAACATAACATAATAATAATGATGCAAACTCCAATAGCCCACGCTGTTTCCAGATAAAATTAACTAAATGCATCGAACTAAAATTAACGAACTCACGCACACACACTGGTGATGTAATCTTGATAGAACTCGCTGCCGGGAATGAGTCGAGTCCAGGTGATTTAAGATGAAGTCATACGATTTTGTCTAAATTAGAAAAGCGTTCTTGTTCATATATTCTAAAACCATCAGCACTCGACATCAGAGAGTCTGCGCACTTAACGGCTAGAAGCTGGCGTCAGGTGAACACGAGCGTCAAGTGAGAAAGAATACGAATAAAAGTTCCGCATCTGGTTTTCAAAATTAAACGTTTTTACTGAACATACAATGTGATATTTTTTGTATACATTCAAACCAAAGAAATCTATTTTTAAATTCTTACTTAATGTTGAGCGTAAGTAGAAGCAAACTCAGAGGATGACTTTCTTCAGATTGATCATTTGGCATCAATAAAAAAGTCAAGACTAAATCTTGTAAATACATTGAAATAATTGCTTTTCCTGATTGTAGACTTACAACTCTCAGATTTGTTTTCCATCTCCGATTTGTGCAATTATTTTAGATTTGTATGCATTCAATGTCATTCTTTTGACAAAATGCATATATTTTATTTACAATGCTGGATTTTGGCTTTTTTTTTTTATTGCAATTGCATTACTAATATACATTATCAACTAAAGTACGTATTGCATTATTACCTAGTGTTGTGTCCCAGTTGTGTAGATATTTCAAACTAAATTTGTGCGACAGGGGGTCGACAGCAAATGTCTACTCCTGGGGCACCTTAAAATATTGTCATATTTCATTATATAACCCAAATACTGAGCAGAATCTAACAACCAAACTATAAAAATTCAATCAAACATAAGTGGCAAAACAATAAACACAGCATATTCTCTAAAATACGGTGTTATGTGTTTAGTATAGATATGAAAGTTAATTATTTCTATAATTATAATGTTATTTAAAAAACTAAATCTGACCCTTTTATTTTGAAGGTAAAGGAAACTCACTTCCGCAGTTACCCTTTTGATCTTTTGTGTACATTGACGTTGTGTGAATCGTCTGGAGAAAGATAACGGGTCCTGCCAACATAGAAACAAAAAATCGCTTTTAATTTGATGTGCATATGTCGTTTAGAGGTTATGTTTGCGTTTTTGTAACCAGCAACGTTGATCCCAGGCCCGGCCCAAACCGCCTCTCGTCGTTATTCGCTAATGGGAGCTCAGTAGCTAGCTAACTTGACGATGATGATGATGCATCAGTGGAATTATCCCGGTGTCTCTGACTGAGATGGAGCCAGCGACGCTCAAGTGGAGTTGCTTGCTAGCTAGCTAGCAAGCTAACGGTGCCCGCCGGGGTTCACTGTGCCCGAGCAGCCCTGGATAACGTTAGCTAAATGGGTGCTACTGCAGCTTATCACACAGGGTTTGTTGTAACGTTATCAGACATTTCCACCCTCAGATTTGAGAGAGACTGACCATGTCAACTAGCAAAATATGCTAACTTGACCGTTTAGGTTAGCCACACGTGACACAGTTTATCTCGCTCAAACAATTAGCTAGCTACATTCTCTGGCCGTCCTTGGATGCTCCAGTGACATTAATTGGGTGAGTAACATGAGCAACCAGACCTTTACTGAATTACAGGGTCGGGCTGTATTTTGGATGAGGCAAACTGATGTTGCGCTTTGCACCAGCCTGCAGACAACCGAGTTTGGTAATTTCTCATAAAATACCTGAATACTTCAGCTTCTTAGCTACCTCTGTTATGTGTGTCAGTGTGTATTGCAGTCATGTTATATCCCAGGGTTGCCATACCTTACATATTTCTTTACATCTGTCCCGTTATGCTAACTCAGCCTACTGCTAGCTAGCATGTCGTGAAGTGCTCGACCACGTCCCGTGCGACTGGTCCTTTTATGGTCCTTTCCTTGCATGCATTAACGTTACTGTAAAGGCCAGGCAGTCACGAAAAACAAATAGCCACAGTTCAGAATAAATCCCTTAAATAATAATCAAAAGACCGCGTCCACTACGCGTGTGTTACATTCAAATGCCGTTAAATAGCCTCACCCTGGCCTCAACCGGTTAACGGCAGACACCGTATGCTATAACATTGGGCTATTTTCGGATTTTTGTCCTGTTTCGAGCTCTGTTTGTTTACAGTAAGGATACTGTTGTGTCCTCACTTGGGTCGACTTGTTTTTTGTCAAACAAACCAAACTGAGATGCTAACAGCTGCCGTTTCTCTGTTACAGACGGTGTGTATCAGGATGGCACAGCTCTTGGACGGGGCCGGCAAGCTGGGCTGGGTTCTGCTCAAGTCTGTGATCCGTTTTGTGTTTATGTTTTTTAACAACTGTGTAGCCATCCCATCCTACTGCTTATACCTGGTGCTTCTCCAGCCGCTGAGAATATGGGACAGCTCCACTTTCTGGCACATCGAAGGAATCATGTTCAAATGGTTGCTGGCCATGGTGTCTTCATGGGGCTGGATCGCAGGTTATACAGGTAAGATAGTTCATGATTCATACACATAGCCATTGTTCTATGTGCTGCCTTGCATGTAAAGCGATTTTTGCATGCTGGACTCAGTGATAACAGCTTACTGATGGGTAAGCATGGACAAGGTTGCTACAAAACCAGTAAAGTTGCTCTCCAGTTTGTGCTTCATGTATTTACTTTCAAGACAAAGAGCTAAACATGTGTCTGAACAATGTCTGAAATGCCCAGAAGTTTGTTTAACAACATGTGCTGCTCTTCTCAAAGACTCTTCCAGCCATCTGAATGAAAACATGTTCACTTTGCTACATGATAAAAAAAAAAGGCTGTTTGCTAATCCAAACAAAGATGGTAGCCATGAAATGACATATTTATTTGCTTAATTCATACGTGAACCAAAATGTAACTTTTTAATATTGGTTATATTTGATAAATAGATGTTACTTGATGTATTTTATATTTTCATATAAAATTACATTCTAATATTTTTCTTCTGTTGTACAAAAAAGCAAGTATATGGCATTGATTTTTTGTTGTGCAGCAAAACAAGTTTTTATTTTTCTTCTTCATCCAGATGGTTAGAAGAGTCGTTAAGGATTTTGGAAATGTATCTTCAGATCAGCAGTAAATGTTGTTAAACAACCACTGGGGCTTTTCAGACATCGCCAGGTTTTTCAGAGAAACAGACGCTTGCCTCAGTAGCACCTTTCACACAGCCTGTTCAAGGCGGGAATGTGGTGCCATTATTCCACCTTGGCGTTCTGTATAAACGGTACAAACACGGAATGCCGGGGCAGAGTTGTTCCACCGATAAGCCAACAGCGGAGGTAGTCACAGAGCTGAATTGATGCCTGTGTAAAAGGAATAGTGGCCGGGCGGGGGCACACACACACAAACACACACACACACTTCTCTCTTTTCCATCAAGAATGCCAGCATGCTATCTAAAATCACACACTGGGGCAACATTATGCCGGCATTGTTTAGTTCAAAGTGGACGTACAGTAATGTTGGATCTTCTTTACAGCAGTATTGCAGAAACGCTGTGAAAGAGGCTAGTGACTCAAACATAAATAAGGGCTCGGCGATATAAAAATGTCTGTCATATATTTGTCTATATTGTTTATAGCACAATGTCGGAAAAAACGAAAAATTGTACTGAGACCGTTCAACAAACGCACTTATCTGACACTAGTAGAAGAACAGCAGGATATCATGAGTTGTTTGTTGGTTCCTCTCAGCTGGCTCGTTGAATATCTTGAAGTGATTCAGGCAGTCAGTGGTGTATGGTTGCACAGAGCTGCGAGCAAAATGCTTACAAATTGCTAAGTGGTGAACATGGGGAGCAACAAGGCGCACTGATTAATAATGCAAAGTGTTCAGCCTATAGAACACCTGGTCTTGCGTCGAGTAATATGTGTTACAGACCTTGATTGACAGTGTTTGAAAGTTAGATATATCTAACTATATATCTATATCATGGAAATGGTGACTGAAGTTTAATTTAGCCTGTTGAATATAACGATCACTGTAATTTGCAATCTAGTACTTCTTCTGATATATTTATTTTATGCACTTGTAGTTTAGCGGTGTGTGTTAGTCTTTGGTCCATCCCATATGTGCTCCTTATCCTGACATAAACCAGATTTAAGCGGCTGTGACCTTAGTCTGAACATATCAGAAATTGTGCATTGTTGCAGCTCCAGTGCATCATCAGTCAGTTATTAGAGAACCGCATCAGGCCACAAAATTATTTTGAATGTCACTTTAACAGCAAAACTTGTGACGAATATAAAAAAGATGGTTGGTGGCCACAGGATAATGTGAGTTTAATGTTAACACAAAGTTAAGTTAAATTTAACTTCAAACAAACCGCACATGCTCAAAAAAGGGGAAATGGATAATGTTTTATTTTATGAGTGACACTGTTTTATATATGGTAAGCCCAGCTATGATGCAGTGTAGCGGCATTATGACATGCCATGCACAGCCACTTTAATTAAAGTGTCCTCCATTTTATTTGTATACTTCTGCACAAGCATGCCAAGTGTTAAATCTTTGGTATTGTTTTATGGCACATGTGGGTCAGCTCAGAAGGATGAATTGTGTTAGACTGCTGTCAGATATTGGCCCTATTACAAAAAAAACTGTGTAAACAAGATCAGGGCATTAAATCAGTATGGAATAATAAATACTGGCAATATAAACAGCCTCAGATAAACAGCGTTCAAGGGCAGTAGTCCTAGAGCATTTGAGTATCAGTGCTGTGATTCACATTGAAGGACACTTCGACAAGGCTGGTTCGATCAGCCCTGTTACCTTTCACTCACTAGGCAGTCCTGTGTAACTATCTGCACTGGGAATGACCTACGAATCTGGACAACGCATAACATTTAGATGGTTTTTCCAAGGTCGCAGTTTTACTCTCACACTTACAGTGCATATTTTTCCTTATTCATGCCAAGTAACAGCTGCAAATAAAGTATATATTGGTACATGTATCACTTGTTTTCAATGCAAACTATTTCAATACACATTCCTGCTTGTATGTTGTATTTACGACATGCATAACCACCAATTTCACACTTTTTGTTTTTTTTTGTTACAGATAGAACATAGATTTTCTTTTGCTGTGGTGTTCAGCCTGCACTGGCACTCAAAGACATGCTAAATGTATGTCAGGGAAATGGTGCTACTCACTCACAGCTTGACACACTGCAGTCTGGAAGCTGAGCTTTGGTTAATATCAGAGATAGAGGATGTTGCATCACCTCCCCAAGAGAAGCCGAACAATAGTGGTTTGTAGATACGATACACTCACCAAATAGAGGCATATACTGTGTATTCTTTATCACTGGGAGCATTTGGACATAAAGACACAAGGTGATATGTAGGAAAACTTGACTTAGAAGTTAAATCTAAACCTTCACTAAGAGGCTTAGTTTAAATCATTTAAGTGAAGCGTGAAGGCAGGGTTCAACAATAAGGGTTGCGTGATGGCCCGGGACAAGGAAAACCCCATGTCAGGCAAGTAAATATAACAACCCACTTGCCCTTTTGGGCAAGTACAAGCTAAAGCAAAAAAGGTGTTTCCAGCATCCTGGATAAGGAGTTTTCTTGGGTGGCAGTAGAGGATGTCGATCAAACAACTACAGTGTTTTGCGAAGTTTGCCGCAAGTCCAAGGCAGCTAAAAGTGGATCATATTTTAAAGGAATGTCTTCGTTCAGAAAACAAACGCTGGACTACCATGATAAAATTTTATTATGACAACTGCTAGATTTCATCTCAACTCTACCCAGTGATATGTGTCATTTATCCATAACTAAAACAACTGAGCTTCATCCCTTTTGAAAGATACACATTTTATTAAAGGTGCAATATGTAATACTGACAGCTAGTGTTTAAAATAGTTACTGCAGTACAAATTCAAAATACTGGAGAGTCGTCTCCCCCGTCCACTCCTCCCCAGACTCGAAGTTTCCGGTGGTTGCCAGGCTGAGACTGCAGCATCCATAGATTCGCTTTGCCAGACTCTCCTCCAATGCGCGCTGAAGCAGCATCCACAACAATGTTGCTAGACGTTTGTCTCACATAGCAAGACATTACTTCACAGCACAGTGGAATAGCTAACGTTACATGCTACTATATTGACAGTCATAGAAGCCCATGCTCATGTGGAGCTCTGTACCCAACTGACAGACACACTTTTTCGGCTTAGAATTACGGTAGGAACCGCCGTCCTCTCCACCGGACTGAACACACTTTATTGGCTTAGAATTACGGCAACAATCGCTAAACGCAAACTGCAAACTGCAAACTCATGGTCCACTCTTCCCGATTTACAGCCCCCCCTTTCTTGGCTTAAAATAACTCACCGTTGCAGCCTACACGTTGCAAACAGCCGTGGCCCACTTGCCTGGTTAGCATGGCGGCGTTAGCCAGGACCAGTGGGGATCACTCTACTGGCTGTGTCTCAATTTGTTTTGTGAGTGCACGAATGTAGAAATGACATAAAATGCCCGTCCCTTGGAGCCTTGATAAATTAGCCTGAAGCTAATGCTTACCTGTTCAGGACGAAATCAGCCAACTCTGTGTCCTTTTGGGCTGTAAGCCGTCTGCATTAGAGATGCACCAATTACAATTTTCTAGGCGATTTCTGATTTTTTTTTTTTTTTTTTTTTTTTTTCATTGAGTTTGACCGATACCAATTTTAGCCAATTTCATTTTTTTCTAACCACTTTACAGCACACACAAATATTTATTTTCTGTCTTTTCTTTAATAGAACATTTTGCATAGAACATTGTTCGAACAGATAATTGATCGCTATAAAATAGAACTATATAAATTGCTCGTGGTGTGGGAAATTCAGTGTATGTAAAGTGCAATGTTATTATATTTCCTTCTTTTCACATCCAATATCCAACAAAAAAAGGATATATATTTAGCAAACTAAACTTCTGTATGTATGAAAATGGGTAATGGCAATACAATAATATATAAATAACAAATAAAAATAAAATAAATATAGCCTTGCAGTATAAAGATATTTCTCAAAACACACACACACCTGTTTGAACGTCAACAGTAACGTTACCTGAAAACAGCGTGTAGTTCTTTTTTTTTTTTTTTTTTTTTTAAGCAAGTTTGCTTTATTTGTCATTGTGCATAAATATGAACAATACCAACGGAGTTATCTGCTAACATTAGCTACCGACGGTTACCTCGGAACAATCCAGCAAATAGACGGTACCTGAAACAGATGATATAACGTCACCGCTCATTTTACACACAGCAACAAAACTAAACTCTGAGGGAAGATTACTACGTTTTTCATGTTGGTTTTGAGCGGTATGCATTCCCACTAACCTGGAAAGCGTTTTAAACCGTAACGTTAATACAGCGTGTCGGAGGAATACACCGTCTCCTGCAGCGGGGCATCAGAGGCAGAGCATCACGAACCCTTTCCCAGCAGTCTGTTATAATTTCTTATATAAGCTACTTGCATGTGATTATTGAGGCTACATTTCAAGAGCAGAAAGGTATGTTGCTGTAACATCAAGACCCACGACTATGGACATACTTCATAGATACTGTTTTTGTGTTCTGCTGATGCTGCCTCTTTCAGTCTACGGCACATTTTGACTACAACGCAGATGCAACAAATTATGGTAATTACAGTCAGTTAGCCCACAGGATTTATCTTGATCATTTGAAAACTACATTTTAGAGAACTGCCAGCTTCATGCGTCAAGACTGAATCATCCTGGGGAAAAAAAAACATGTTTGTCCGACAGTTACACAAGTTACCTCAGAAAGCCTCCCAAGCATGAACATTTAGCAAGAAACAGCGTTATTTAGTGGCATTATTGTGCATATAAGCATGTCAAGGCCTGATTATAGTGGGTTCCATTTGTACTCGGAACTCGGATTTCCGAGATCGGAACTCGGGCAACCACCGAGTCCCCCGAGCTAAAAATCCATCATGGCTGCTCCATGCATCAAAAGTTGTGAAAGCTGTAGTTACATACGGTTATAAGCACTTCTGTCTTACATGCAGCGCTGTCCATATTCTCTCTGTGGACAATGTTGTTACGCAGTTTGTATGTACAAAAACAGCGTAATGTGTTGTTATAAACTGGTATTGCTAAACATGGCTAACCTGGCTAGAGCTAATGAAAACAATGAAAATCAAACTTGTAAATGCAACGCATTCAACTCTGGTGTGATGTCATTCCCAGCTTCGGCTTCAGAGTTCCGAGGTAAATGGACGCACTATTAGGGTGACGCACACACACAGATTGGACACAAACAGGTGCACTTAAGCCAGCAGGATTAAGTCTTATAACACGTTCCAGTGGGTCGTCTGTTTGGTCGATGAATAGATCAAAGACGGTGACTGTAAGATTGCGGACTTTGCACACTTGTTTCGCAGTTTGGAGTTATGTTTCAGAGTCTTATTTGAATGTAAAGTTTACATGAAACGCAGAGTTGACTTAGTTTTCACCGACTCCGTAATCTCAACTAGAGCTGCAATTAGTCGATTTAATTGATTGGTTGGATCGATATAAAATTCATCTGCAACTGTTTTGATAATCAGTTAATCATTTACACTGCAAAACTGTGCAAATTGTGCTGCTTTTCCAGGTTTTATATTATAGTAAATACAATATTTTGGGATTTTGGAATATCTGCTGGACAAAAAAAACAAGCTCTAGGATATTCTGATGGATATTTTCCAGATTTTTGATGTGTTAAACCCCCTTAAACATATGAATAGTTTACCTATACACACCCACACGCAACTAAAATATTTAATAAAAAAAAAACTTTCAATGCCTCAACCTTTTGAACATGTAAATTATTATATTGTTAGACTAGCCTAGTTGTTCAACAGAGAGTTAATTGGCAACAATTTTTAGTCATGTAGCAAAAATTTACTGGTTCAAGCTTCTTAAAAGTGAATATTTGCTGGCTTTTTTAGTCTTCTATGATAGTAAACCGAATGTCTTTGGGTTTAGGACTGTTGGTCAGACAGAACAAGAAATGTGAATATGTCAACTTGGGCTATAGGAAACTATGATGGACATTTTTAACCTTTTTTTCTGACATTTCATCAAGCAATTAATCAAGAACATAATTGACAGATGAATTGATAGTAAAAATAATCTATGATGTTGTTTTTCTGAATAACTACTACATTATTTAAAGACACTTGACTTCTGTGTTGACAGCAGAGAATTTCCAGACACCTGTTTAGGTGCCACAGTGTCCTTTTTTCTGTTATTGAAATCAAAATCGTCAAATCCTCATATTTGAGTAACGGGGACCCAAGAATTGGTTTAACATCATTGCCTAAAAATGACCAATTGACTAACCGTTGCATCAGATTTCTCCAAACCAGGAGAAAAGCTTGTCACATTTTGTGTATTTGTGCATAAATGTTTTGGTACAACAATGATTAAATTTCAGATGTGCTAAGCAGTATGTAGGGCTGTAGTAAATCCAGAGTGTATCCCCTCATTTTTAAGCTGTAACAGAAACTGCTCTTGGTTTGTTTGAATCCTTTGTATAGCCATCATACACCCACACCCACCAAGTGTTATTAGATACTTGGCTCATTAGACTTACTCTCTGGACTGTGTGGGTGTATACAGATCATACTTGATTGACATCTCTCTAACTGTCCTGAATTAGACTGAGACAGTTTTACAGCTTTAGGATTCTTTTTCTTAAGTATATAGACCTTAGCTGAGCTTTATAGTTTGTCAGATCTTTGTCAAATTATCTGCCGTTTCTAATGTTTTTCTTTGTGCTGGCAGTGTCTTTTGTGATCGATGCAAATAGCTGCTCTTCTGAAAAGGGTGCACTTCTGAAAGCTTTTATTTAGGGAAAGATACTTTTTTGGTGTCTTGCTTACAGACTTTGGTAAATGTATAATGTACAGTATGTACTACATGAACTACCTACTGTAGGTCAGGATACACGTGCTGTCATGTTGTAAAAGAGGCGACCCAGCATGGAATTATTATACTGCAGCTTGGGGTCAGTTGAGAGGGCGATAGCATGAATGGGAGTTAACAGCACTTTTGTTCAGAAGCCCTGAAACATGTTTGCATAAGTGGAGGCTGATGTTTCATTCCCCAGTGTACAGAAAGACTGAGGTATTGATGTGGATGAACAACACATCATGTGGTAAATCCATATTTTAATGTTGACATGTTGTGATGTGCTTGATGCAACAAACTTTCAGAAGCAACGGGTGGGGTCAAATGAGCTTTTAGCTTTTAATGAGGGAAAGGAATTACTGGCAATTCTTGAGACCCGTTTACTCCATTAAACCTACTGGGCTACTACTGTAACCTGTTCATGTCCTCTCATACCATGGCTGTGAACATTGTTTTTTACATATGTGGTAAAATGTCTTGTCCTGTTGAGCCAATTTAATTATTCATAACTAACATTTTAAGATATGTTTTAGACATGTCCCATATGGAGATTAGGGATTTACCAATCTGATATTGATATCGGATATCTGGCGATACTGACCTAAATAGCTGAATCGGGTATCATAACTATGGGGCAGTTTATATTATGGTTGTTTTTCTCTCCACCTACTTGCGCACATCTAAAGAAAAATCAACAAGCTTTTCTGTATTGCAATTTCTTGTTACTTATTGACCAAAACAATAAAATATCTGCAGTAAGCCAATACCAGCCCAGCTCTCATCATGATTACTACTACTTTTTCTAGACCCATGGCTAACTGAAGATCAGGGTTATTGTAAAAGCAAGAGCTTTACATTTTTACTCTGAGCGGTTGCTCTGTTGACCCAGTAACCAGAAAGCAACTAGGACTACAATTGAAAATTAGCCGACTGGCTAACACTGGCGCATTTACAGAAATGTTGATTAATGTGCATTGTCCTAATATAAATAAATAAATCTTCTTCTTCTTCTTCAATCATCAATGAAAATGTCTGTGGTTTTCCGCACAAGTCTTATTTTTTGTTGTTATTGCACTCTTTCCTCTTTGTCCACACTCTGGTGCGACACCATGGACACCACCATGTGATGCCGTGCTACATCCCTCTCCTCTAGAGAGGGAGAAAGAAGTGTAGCAATGGGACGGCAAGGTCAGCAGCTGTACACCGTTTAGCTGACCACCAATGCCGGATTAGACGGTGTGCCTGCAGCATGACTGTCATCCTGCTGCGCTAACTGTGTCATCTCTCAAAGACAATTTCCCTAATGTATTCTATCTGACAGATGACCCATCTCTCTATCATTTACGCTTGTCTCCCGCAACAATGGGGACTCCAGCGAGGCTGAAGGCATGCTCCTTATGAAATTACATTGCCTTAAGGGTACGTACACCCCACACACTCCTTTCAGGTGTCACAGATGTGTCATTCTTTTAGAGGGTATGCTCTTGATTCCTGTTCTCGTGAGAGTTGAGCTAATTCTCCGGAGGACAGGAGGTGAAACAAAGGCCTAAATTGAACATGCCAACAGCTCGTCCCCCTCCATCCCATTTTTTTTTTTTTTTTTTTTTTTTTTTTTTTTTTAAATCACGTTCTTTAACCTTAAGGAGATCTCCTTGTGTGACTGTTGGAAGATTCAAAACCCCCATGTGTTGCCAGGCTGCAGCACAGACAATGTGTCAAAGTGCATTAAAGAGGTAGAACGAACAGTGATCAACATGTTGTTACTTGTCCTATGGTCAATGCATCCACCAAGCAACATATAACCTCAAATGTCTAAGTGCAACCGTGTAGTGCGTTATCTAATATCTGCTACCAAACTGTTGAATGACTAAGTTGTGCATTAATTACTTGACTACATCTCATATGAACATGCTGTATAGCTAGCAGGAGGTACAGTGGGATGAATTTTTAAGGTGGAATGAGACCAGCTTGAACCTTTTTTGTCATCAGAAACTATCCAATGGAAATTAGTTGGCCTTTTACTGTGAGTCATGCAGAAATGGTTAATCTGACGGGTTGCTTGAAAAGCTTTTCTCCTAGGGTCATGACAGCAGATCTTGCATCTCATTCAGTGGAGTCTACACTTAGATATAATTGCACAGTTTTTAGACTAAAAGGCCGGCTGTATTTGGATGTCTGCCCACAATGTATATAGTCGACACGATGAACCGATTTAAGCTGTTTTATTACAGGAAAGCTCTTTTTTGCTCAAGTAAATTGATCCTGGATTTGTAGGCCTCGGATAATTTGGTAATTATTAAGAATGTTTTCAGTTCCTGTTAATAATTTTGTTAGAGAGTGAAATGATCAATAAAAGGTCCTTTGAAGATGCACTTCAGATGTCACATCTCTTAGCAACAGCCTCAGTTATCTGATGTTAGCTGGTATGGAAAAGTCTTCACAACAATGCTATGCAGGCAAGCTATACATGTATTGTTCTTTGAGCTGCCCAGCTGAGTTGTGTGCTGTACTGACAGATCTTTTGTCACTTTATTTTGTAGCGTTGACCACGTAAATTCAATTTTAAGATGAACCCATCTCGTTAACCTTGTTAATGACTGTGACCTAGGGTTTGAAATCCTTGAAAATGCTTGAATTTTTATGTTGTGTTTTCAAGGTTTTGGATAAAATGCTTGAAATTGTAACTATTTCTTTCACGACAAATACCTATCTGACTGAATAGTTTGTTTATTAAATGGAGAAATAAAATGTTTGAAAGCTTAAAATGAAACCTGCTCGCTTGTGCATGTGTGACTGCGATCTGTCAGTCTGTTTCCATGTGACTCCGCCCCCTGTACAGGTCCTATCCCCTGACCAATCGGCTATCCTAACCTTAACCACTCAAGTTAAAATCCCAAACCAGTCGAGCTGCTTCGTAGGGCGGGTCTTGGCGTGGCCATAGTGGGATTTGTAATATCGCCGGCAGGTTGTCGTTTCAATGAACGTTGGCTGGAAAATGAAAAATACAAATTATGAATTAAATGGGAACAACTCCACGATTTGCCTCTTGTAAAGTCTGCAAAAAAGATGTGCAGCTTTTCACAATGGGCGAGTCTGCGCTCTTGGGTCAAATGAAGGGTAAGACATAGGGGTGGGAGATATTGACAAAAATGAATATCTCTATTTTTTTTCGATATCAATATTCAGACGATATTTTTGAAATCCTTGTAGAAGTTAAAAAAAGCCCTGTTCGGAGGCTATTTCAGTGGTTCTCTTGGGAAAATGTACAAGCAAGATGAAATCATAACAATAAACAAAGGGCTCTGTTCTGTAACATATTGTACACAACCATGTCCTTATTGGAAGCAGTCCTGGAGTTGGGCCCCTATTTGTTTACGCTAGTAACTGCTAGCTAGTAATTTGCAGGCTAAGTGACTGAGTACTTGGTGTGATAATGTAATGTTAGTGTAACCAAGGGTTTCTTATACTGTCTAGACTCAGGTTTGGCTATAAAATAAAGATGCGGGCTTCCAATGCTGAAACCAAGACAGCATGTGTAGGTTTACTGTAACTTCCTCTTATGCCTCAGAGAGGTTACACAATAAAATACCTTAGTATTGCATGTCCGTTATGGAACGTTCATTTGTGGAATATTCAGTGAACATAGCCAAAGTAACATCTCCGTAACTGTAACGTTAACTACCCGCAAATTAAAACCTGCAAACGCCCAGTGCATAACAACAGTTGTTGATTGCTGAACAGAAATCGTGTCAGAGTGTCATACAACGATACAAGTAGCCTACTGTAAGGTTGAGGATGGCCTTATGCAATAGTTTCACTGCTCTATTCCAGTAGATAAATGTATGTCTTGGCAATGAAATAAAAAAAAATTTCAATTACATAATATAGTCAGTCTTCTGGGTTAAAATGGAATTACAGGTTGTTGTTGCAATCTGTTGTCTCAGATTTAGTTCAAACCTTGTCTATATCAAGAATGTGTCCCAAAAAAAAGGCCTGTAAAATATTTCTGTTCAAATCCTATGTCTTCATATTTTCAGCCCTTTAAATTACTTCAGTTTTACAGCCTGAAAATCACATTATCTGGGAAGCAATATTTGGACATTAATATAATGGGAAGTATTATTCATAGGCAGCCCAAACTTTGTAGTGTGGAAGACAAACGTGTCAATATGACTGAACCATTACAAGTTTGTATGGCATGCCCTAGATTCGGAAAAAAGTGTGAAAAGAAGAGTAGCATAAATTTTGAGCAAAATCTAAGAGTGTGCAGCAACTGTTTTCCTGGATTTAGTCTGATTTGACCCAGAATGGGCCAGCTGCATGTCATTTGGCTCACATCCTCCCACTCCATAAATGTCTTACTGTATGTTATGTTGTGAACCATGAAGAGATTAAACATTTTAAAGGTGATAATTCAGGGTTAGTGAAGTGAACCTGTCGAGTGATTTTGTTTGAGGGAATTGTTTTTACATTGACTTAGGGAGGTTAGATAGCAAGCAGTCTACTTAGACAGTGATACATTTTGAAAAATAAAACTTGTTTTGCTTAAATATCTGATCCTTGTTCTATTACGAAACACAATTTTGGCTGTTTATAGCATTATCTCTTTTAATGTGATAAACACTAAATAATAATTTTGACTATGTATTGGTATGCAATTTTACAGTGGTGCTGGAAAAAGCTTTAAAATGGACCTTGAAAGTGCTTGAATTTGACCTTGGAAAAGGTGTACGAACCCTGGTGACCATACTACTACTCCTTATCCTTTTCATTAATGACCCCAACTGTGCCAAGAAAAAAAACCCTGCTGTCTTTGTGTACTCAGTTTGTATATTGAGTTCCTCCAGAATGGAGTGTAATGACCCTAGTTTATTTGTCCTTTTGTGTACAAAGACAGAGCAGTACTAAGAGCTAGAGAGCTTACTCAAACATTAGCTGCTTTGAATTCTGGTCTATTTAGGCTGCTGTCAGATGAAAAATGTTATCAGCTTCTGCCATGTTTCATTTGTCTCTGTATGACTGCTTTTTGATTCGGAAGGACCTACACCAGAACCTGACATTCATCATCTTCAATCACAATGTGACGTCACGTTGTGTACAGCAGGAAAGTCATCCATTAAAATAAGAAAACTACAACATTGAAAAAACAAAATAGCCCCAGAAATGCAGGTTATAATCCTATATCTTGTAGCTGTCTGGTTTTGTATTGGTGTCATGTTTTTGCTTAATTAAATGTTAAACTTGGTGTATAAAGAAACCATTCTGATCTTTATCTGCTAGCAATCCTAACGTCAACTCCCACACAGAGGGGAAGCGCTCACTAACTCTGCACCCTAAGGCCTGACTGATGCAAAATTTGGATTACACAGAGCTGGAGCCGGCCAGACACGCCCAGAACTGTGGTGATTTCCAGCAGACGCTTGCAACCCCTGCTGAACCTTTTCACTTGCGTGGTTCTCTGTTAATATGCAGAGCTGTTGAAGTGTGTTTAAATTGCAAAGGCAGCTTATGTGTTCTAAAGGAGGGCTATTGTTGTCATCCCTCATCTCACATTCATGTTTCCTCCTTTGTTGCAGCTCCTGTGTGTATCCCATCAACAATAAGACACAGATGAATGTTTAGTAAAGTAGCCTGTATGCTCTGAGGTCTGACGATGAAAATCAGGGAAGAGAGAGCAAGTGGCTGTTGGAGATCCTCCCCTGTAGGTACGAATTAGGGGTGTCACGATTCTCCAAATCTTCGATTCAATTTTCGATTCTAAGGTCACAATTCGATTTTTACATTTTTCTTTTTTTAAAGGTTGCTATGCCATTTTTAGACTAGACTTTTATGCGATATAATATCTGACCTTTGTTTGCAATGTACCACTACATTGTTAAATTTAAAACCTTTTATTAACAAAATAATGTAACCATAACATATATTCAGTCAATTGGAAACTTAAGCAAAATAACCTAGTTTCTCTTTTGTAACTGCAGTCTTCTTCACAAAGGATGACATTGAAGTTCACAACAAAACAAACAAAAAACAGTAAAACAGCCATGTCCATAGTCTTCCTCTGAACAATCAAGTGTCTTTTTTTATTTAAATTTTTTAAGATGATTTTTTGGGGCATTTTAGGCCTTTATCTTCACAGGACAGCATGAAAGGGGAGAGAGAGGGGGAATGACATGCCGCAGATCGGAATCAAACCCGCAGCCGCTGCGCCGAGGAGCAAACCTCTATACATGTGCGCCTGCTCCACCAACTGAGTCAACCTGGCAACAACAATGAAGCTCTTAACAAACTATTTGAACATATACCACACAGATTAACTGCCATGTTAGTCGTGCTGCCAGTGGTGTGGTATGGTATGGTACACGCACATAGCAGAGCTTGCAAACTGTGGCTTTTTTGTCGACAACGCAAACGTTGTCAACATAACTTATAGGAAATCCAAAATACTTCCACACCGGTGACTTCAGTGAAAGAGGAGGAGGTTCAAGTTCTGTCGATGGGTCTCCTGCATCTGCAGTTGCCATCCTATCTTTTGACTGGCTGTAGCTGAATTAGAGGAGGTTGACTGACTTGCAGCACTTTAACATGTGTGTTGACGAACTGACCGAAGAGCCGGTTAATTAACCCGAGTCGTGTCACTGAACCGGGAGAATAAACCGACTCACTCCTGTTTGTTTTTTTTACCTCCTTCGTAGCGCTTCGCTCAAGCTGAGTGCGATCGGTGTATGCTGCGTTGTGTGTAGCTGGTCTTCTTCTGCTTTTGTGTGCGTGTTTTAATCTAGCTCATTAGCGCCTCCACTGGAGTGGTGGTAGAATCAATCAGGAAATGGGCTACCTCGAGCATGCTACGCATGTTTTTTTTTCCTCTTGGCCAGCTGACCGGACGTGACATGGGGGTGTGGCAGCATCAACGATTCCATTTTTTTAATTCAAGATCGTGAGTTAATTTTCAGTCACACTCGTGTTCAGTGTATTAGTTTTGAGTAACTAAATAAAAGTATTTAGTTTTTGAATTCAAGTTCTGAATCGCAAATCAAATGAATGAATTTGGCTGTGATAACTTGTATTTTTTGCTGACGCGTGTCCATTTTCCAGGAGAGCCGAATGGTCAGGGGATAGGATCTGAACAAATCTGTCTCCGTTACCTCGCAGGAGCATGGACGCCTGGCCAATCGTAGCGCGCAAATGCCATTGAAGGGCAGGTCTTGCCTAGAACTGCCATGGGTTCCATTATAATGTGTTAAGGATCAGTGCGCTTTGGAAGTAGTGTTAGCTGCTAATGCTTCACTTTGTTTTACTAACGCTAGTCACCTCTTACTACTCCTGTTTATTTACTTCTTAAATTACAAGCAAGGTTTGTGGTGTCACCAGCGATTTTATAGATTGAAAACGGCAGTGTGATTAGAAAACATGGCTAGCTAGCAGGAGAGAGGCAGACACTTAGGTAGCTACAGCAGCAAGCATACAGAGTTTCTTGGAAAGGTCAGTTTTTGACAGCTGTTTTTGATTTTTGCTGAATTACACACAGAATGTAGGTTATGTCTGTAATTGCATATTGGTGTAGTCGTACTATACTGCCAGACTGCTGAATCTGTTTTGCCATGGACACACAATAAGCTTTTATTTACATGAATGAACAACAACTGACTAATCATTGATTTGGTGTCTACATCACTAATTCAGCACGATAAGATTAATCCAAATCATTTGGCTGTGACATTTTGAGTGAAGCCGTCCGTAAAGTCACAAAAACAGATGAATCATATCTCCATAACATTTTGTCGGATCATGATCAAAATTGTTCTGGCGACCTCTAGCTCACCCAGGAACAGCGTGCGCCCCATGTAGGCTGAGTCCTCTGCAGGGGCCCGGGTTCAAGTCCAACCTGCAGCCCTTTGCTGCGTGTCATCCCCCATCTCTCTCCCACCTTCTTTATTTTCATGACTATTTACATTGTAGATTCTCACTGAAGGCATCAAAACTATGAATGAACACATATGGAATTATGTACTTAACAAAAAAGTGTGAAATAACTGAAAACATGTCTTATATTTTAGATTCCTCAAAGTAGCCTCCCTTTGCTCTGATTACTGCTTTGCACACTCTTGGCATTCTCTTGATTCAAGAGGTAGTCACCTGAAATGGTTTTCCAACAGTCTTGAAGGAGTTCCCAGAGATGCTTAGCACTTGTTGGCCCTTTTGCCTTCATTCTGCGGTCCAGCTCACCCCAAACCATCTTGATTGGGTTCAGGTCCGGTGACTGTGGAGGCCAGGTCATCTGGCGCAGCACTCCATCACTCTCCTTCTTGGTCAAATAGCCCTTACACAGCCTGGAGGTGTGTTTGGGGTCATAGTCCTGTTGAAAAATAAATGATGGTCCAACTAAACGCAAACCGGATGGGATGGCATGTCGCTGCAGGATGCTGTGGTAGCCATGCTGGTTCGGTATGCCTTCAATTTTGAATAAATCCCCAACAGTGTCACCAGCAAAGCACCCCCACACCATCACACCTCCTCCTCCATGCTTCACGGTGGGAACCAGTCATGTAGAATCCATCCGTTCACCTTTTCCGCGTCGCACAAAGACACGGCGGTTGGAACCAAAGATCTCAAATTTGGACTCATCAGACCAAAGCACAGATTTCCACTAGTCTAATGTCCATTCCTTGTGTTTCTTGACCCAAACAAACCTCTTCTGCTTGTTGCCTCTCCTTAGCAGTGGTTTCCTAGCAGCTACTTGACCATGAAGGCCTGATTTGCGCAGTCTCCTCTTAACAGTTGTTCTAGAGATGTGTCTGCTGCTAGAACTCTGTGTGGCATTCATCTGGTCTCTAATCTGAGCTGCTGTTAACTTGCGATTTCTGAGGCTGGTGACTCGGATGAACTTATCCTCAGCAGCAGAGGTGACTCTTGGTCTTCCTTTCCTGGGGCGGTCCTCATGTGAGCCAGTTTCGTTGTAGCGCTTGATGGTTTTTTTCGCGACTGCACTTGGGGACACATTCCGGACTGACTGACCTTCATTTGTTAAAGTAATGATGGCCACTAGTTTCTCTTTACTTAGCTGATTGGTTCTTGCCATAATATGAATTCTAACAGGCTGTCGGCTGTGTATCAACCTGACTTCTGCACAACACAACTGATGGTCCCAACCCCATTAATAAGGGAAGAAATTCCACTAATTAACCAAAGCACACCTGTGAAGTGAAAACCATTTCAGGTGACTACCTCATGAAGCTAATTGAGAGAACACCAAGGGTTTGCAGCGCTATCAAAAAAGCAAAGGGTGGCTACTTTGAGGAATCTAAAATATAAGACATGTTTTCAGTTATTTCACACTTTTTTGTTAAATACATAATTCCATATGTGTTCATTCATAGTTTTGATGCCTTCAGTGAGTACAATGTAAATAGTCATGAAAATAAAGGAAACTCTTTGAATGAGGTGTGTCCAAACTTTTGGTCTGTTGTGTGTGTGTGTGTGTGTGTGTGTGTGTGTGTGTGTGTGTGTGTGTGTGCACGTACGTGTGTGTGTTCTGGTGGTAGATGAGACCTCGGTGTACCTGTGTGCAGTGTACCATGCTTGATATGCCTGTACTTGGCCCAAAGAACTGCAGCTTGCAGCTCTATTTTGTATTATTTTTATCACTTTGACAGCGAACAAAGCCGCAGTTCTGTTCTCAGCTCTACATGGATGCCTTGAATGTTTCCACTGAAAAGGAAAGCATTATTTATGGATTGTAGACATGCAAATAAGCCTGATCTCCTGTTGTAGCAGGATTTAGACCTAATGTACTGCTTATCCAAATGAAAATGTTATTTCAGGCAGGGAGCTCCCATACCAACGAGTCCGCTCGTGATTGTTGACACATCTTTTGTCAAGTACCTTCTGTGATCTTTACTAAAAATAAATGAAAGTAGATAGTTGTTAGATATTCAGTCTAGGGCTGGGCGATATGGTTGAAAACTGTATCACGATATAAGTTTTTCATATCGGTCGATATCGATAATTATTGATATTTTTTATGACCTATTTAAAATAAGGACCAGGAGAAAAATATATTAAATTTAAACATTTTTATTTTAAACTTAACCCTGCTCTGATTATAATCCCCTCAGTTATAAAAGCAGAAATGTCAACACAACCATGGAAAACACTCATATAATTAAAATGTAAACAGGTCTAAAATCACAATGAACACTTAACAATTATCTCTTAACATTAAGGTGCAAAATTAAAGAATAAGTAAGAAATGCTTAATAAAGTGTCATAAAATAGTGCAAAGTGTTAGCTAAATATAAGAAACCTGAGAAGGAACTATTTTCTGCAGGTTTAGTGCTAGGTTGGTAACCTGGCTTCTGGACAGCGCTCAGCATGTCTGCCTCCGTTATTTATTTGTAGCGTTTAGTAAGGCGCTGATGCAGAGTACCTCTCCATGGTGCTCTGCTGCTTGTAGTGTTTAGTAAGGCGCTGATGCAGAGTACCTCTCCATGGTGCTCTGCTGCTTGTAGTGTTTAGTAAGGCGCTGATGCAGAGTACCTCTCCATGGTGCTCTGCTGCTTGTGCCGTGTTGCAGCTGCAGATGTTGTTGGACATTGATGGCGAATACGGCTGTGCTCCAAAGTGCGAGCGCGGCTAAGGTGGTAAAACAAGTTTATGCTAGTACCAGTGTTGGTGGGGACGACGGTCTGACGACATTGGTCTGACTACGGTCAGACTTATAAAATCCCCAAAACTGCCATACTGACTTTTCCTGTTTTATACGGTCTATGGTTTTATCAACTATTTCCTTGCTCGCTGCGGCACTCACTTTCCACTCCACGCCGGTTCTGTTATTGAAGAACATGAGACAGCGATGTGGCGCAACCAAACATGATACTGTTACATGATTGGCTGTTAGAGTGTCACTCCCCATGTTGCTAGGTTGCCAGAGAGTGAGGGCCTTTGTTCATGCAACCAAACTTGATTCACAACCTCTGGTTTCTTCTGATGAAGAAAAACAAGTTATCGAACGTTTTATCGACCGCATTTTCTATTGATATTGATTATGTGTCTATCGCGATACATATCGTTATCGTTTTATCGCCCAGCCCTAATTCAGTCTGTAGTATCTGCATTTTCTTTTTAAAGTATGTTACACCTTGTACATCTTGTGGCTGCACCAGAATCCACTCCTGACAATTCAGTGTGTGGATGATGGCATAGATGATCAGACAAGGATTTGAAAGTCTGGTACTATTTAATGAAATTATACACCATCCCTTTTTTTTTTTTTTTCATTTTCTTGGACAGTTTACTCTGCTCAGAGCCACATGGCCAACATTTTGTCATTCCCTTTCAACATCAATTAATACACATGACTAATCTTATACCGCAAAATGCCTAAAATCTAGCTTTAAATGTTCCCTTGACGTGATGTAATCGACTGAAACTCATTTCGCCACATCAACAGCAAAGTGTAAACGTTTTTTCCAACCCACTTGTAGAAGGTAGTAGCATGAAAATAAACCTTTGCTCTGAGATCCAGGCAGGGGGGATATGCAGAGCAGGCAGTAGTGAGAGAATGTCAGGACACTTGTGGATTTTAAGAACAGTCCGTTAGTTTTTGAAAGAATAACATTCACTGTTGGTATAGGCAAATTGGATTTCAGTGTGTATACCAAATATGTCTTACTTCACTCTATTTTAATTGTGTTGACACAATTAAAAACATGAAACACACCTGTCTGGCATTCCAGACAGGTGTTTAAAGAGTGTTTTTGGTCCAACTGTTTACTTTAGAGCAGTGGTTCCCAACCTTTTTTCCTTGGCCCCCCCCTACTCATGTCTAAGAAAAGCTGAGCCCCCCCCCACCCAAAACCGAAGTTGAGGTAACTCTCGAGATAGAGCCTCTCTTTCTTTTTTGATACAGAGGAGTTATCAGCACTGTTTCTCCGGCATGTTTCATTCATAAAATAGTGATGCCGTGGGGCAGGAAAATTGAGGATACAACAAAATATATAGTTTTCATACAGACTTTTGTATACATTAGATATTCTAGTGTATTATAATTTGTTTAACATGTGCAAAACATTTTTTTTTACCTCAACCTCAAACCAGATAAAGACTCGCGCCCCCCCTGTGATCTTTGCCGCCCCCCCTGGGGGTGCCCGGACCCCAGGTTGGGAACCACTGCTTTAGAGAGTGTGTTTTTCTTCTTTTTTTGCCCGTTTCTTATGAAGTGCTGCACTTGAATGAAACACTGAGGTATGTCGCAATGGACTATCAGTGTGTATTTGATCCACATCTGCATGCCCATTAAATATTCATTTAAATAAAAAAAATAAACTTAGTGGGGGGTGCATTTTTGGTGTGTACTCCAAGATCACTGTTTAAAGGTTCCTTTGGAGTTTTTGACTGACCGATTCCTGCCAATGGTTTTACACTGATTGACATTTGGTTGCCAAGAGTAGTAGCAATGCACAAATAAAGGCAGTGAAGAAGAAGACTGCTGTCTAGCAAACATGAATGAAAACAATGAATGATTTTAAAATATATTTTTTTAAATTGGCTTTGCTTGTTTTATGAGGAAAATGCAGTCAACATGGTTGTTAGACCTAAAAGACACACACAATGAGTTTTAGTGACAGTTTGGAATAAAACTCCACGGGGCACTTCCTGTTTAACCATTATGTGTTTGTCTGTTTATTTCGCCATGCAGTAACGGAGTGGGGTGACGACGTACGGCCCATCTCTGAAGAAGAAGCCATGGTCATCGTCAACCACCAATCCACAGGAGATGTGTGTACGCTCATGATGTGCCTGCAAGACAAGGGCATGGTAAGAACAGCGAGAGAAACGTTACCTCATTCTGTCCCTTTTAGGAAATCCTGGAATATAACATTAAGGTTGAACAGGGTGACGTAAATGGAAGCAATGCAGTAGTTTGAACCTGTAGGGTACTCGGCACCGTCTCTCTTTTGCTGAACAGGCTGCTGTCTGGGCATGTTTCTATGTCTTAGTCACTGCAAATAAGGGGTTCCTGTAGAACTGCACACATTGCTCTGAAAAACCCTCTAATCCTAAGTTAATTCTGTTTGTTTTAAGGATGTTTGTTAAAGGTTAGCCAATGTATTTGTGTTTGTTTGGCCAAGTGATAGTTGTTTATGAGAACAAGGTTCAACAAGAGTGTCCGTTATGATGTTTAGTGCATCACAGAGTTATTTTGTAATTACCTCTTTTTTTTTTTTTTTTTTTTTTTTTGTACTCCTGTGTTTTTTTTCTATTACACATATTGACTTTTTGACAGTCAATAAGGCAGGAGGAAGCCCTTTTTGTAGAACAGGAGATAAGCATAGTGATGGGATGATGCTTTATTCAAGTCAAAACAGTAGAGACAGAAGGCCTCGCAGAGCAGTGCAGTGGTTTGCTGCATTCAAATAAGGCAGGGAGCCAACCACCAAAGGGCAAAATTCGAGCGGTGGCTGCTTTGCATTCTTTCACACTGATCATTTTCAACAGGCAAGGAAGTGAAACGTGTCCAAACATCAGTGTGCACACACTCCTCTTCCTCTGTTTCAATAGGATACTTGTTGAGGATAATTGCTTAACACATTTTCACAGAAGATGACTCATCATGCACACATACAAAGTTCACATAGTTGTCTCTGGTAACGTAAAACATAAATACAGATCGACAATGATATTTGTATTGTTTAATTTGATGTATTGACACAAAATGTGTTAATACAGAGAGATTTGGAGCTGAAAAGCATTTAAAAAGTTGTTGGGGGGGGGTTATTATGCTTTTTGTCTAGCTGGGAAGTAAAAGGCCCAAAATTACAGCAGAGCATACTCTTTTTCAGGCAGGAATGTCAGCACACTACAAAATGTACAACTCCAGACTGTAGTGTCAGTCACTTTGTAGCTGTGTTCACTGATTAGTTTTTCCCTCAGTGTTAATCAGACATTGTTAGGGGCTCAGCTACTTGCTTCATTGCCAAGGTTCACATGTAGCCACTTTATTAACCAAATGCACATTAAAACCATACAGAAATAGCTTCTATTTCCTAAAACATATTGTCAGCAACAGAAAAGAGTTTAAAAATAGAATGTCAGGAGAGAAAAGTCACATTGTTCCTTCCCAATACGGATTCCGCATCCAAAGCGATACCAGCATTTTAGGCAGTATTAGAAGCATTCCCAATACTTGTATCGCTATGGGAACCACTGTAATTATCTGTCAAGTCTGTCACTTTTCACTCAAATAATTGATTATTAAACTCCAAACGTGCAGCTTGCTGTCTTGCCACCCAAATCATGCTGGAGATTGGCTGTGAATTCTCGGACGATGGGGACAGATGTGATGTTGTATGTTTATTTTTTGGCTAAGGCTGGCACTGCACTGGAGCTGCCTAGCTGTGCTGCACAAACATGATGACATGATCCGCCTCAGCAACTGCATCCCTGGCCCCGTTTATCCTCTTAGCACTGAAAGGACAGTAAGCCAAATCTGCATCGGTGCAGGTCATGAGGGTAGCAGTGCTCAGAGGGGCAGTATCCGTATCAGTTTTGGGCCCTGGCACCAAACCCATGTGCTTTTTGATTACAGGTGAATGCGGGATTGAGATTTCTATTGTATTTCTCCTCTCTTTTTCAGGTGGTACAAAAAATGATGTGGTTGATGGACCATGTGTTCAAATACACTAACTTTGGCCTAGTGTCCCTGATCCATGGGGACTTTTTCATCAGACAGGTAAGAGACCCACAATTTCTACTAAAGGTTGTCATAGGCTTACTTCAAAAGTGTGAAATGTTGCAGTGTCTGTTTTTACTGTCACGCCTGTTATTTGGCCGCCAGAAGTTGAACATTAACACGCTCTGCTTCACATTTTGACATTCCACATTGACATCCAGGGAGCTGCTTTTTTAATTTGTTAAATTAGCCTCAGTAGGCTACATCAACCGTTGTCACTTGCCCACACCTTGTTTTTCCCAGAAGGGTTGCAACATAGACCTTCAGGCCATAAGCCAACTGTCTCAACCTCCCGGCTACTGCTGGCCTGTTTTCACTGTGCTCTGCAAAGTGAAGTTGCTACCCATCTGTTGTCCCAGCTGGACAGCAGCTATGTTGGTGGGATTCCTACAGCCATGGTGTCCTCTGAAAAGAATAACAGCAGTGGACAGTAGGGAGTGTGGGAGGGCTGCTTAGCCCCACTGGGTCAGATTGACCCTCTGTTGTAGGGTAGCTTGCACATGAAGCAGACTGCTCCTATTGGTCAGGGAATTCCCTGACCAATGTATATATATGTATGTATATATATATATATATATATATATATATATATATATATATATATATATATATATATATATATATATATATATATATATATATATATATATATATATATATATATAAATACAGTCAAACAAACCCCTACAGTATTAAAATTGCTACATATAATTGTTTAGAAGGTTATAGTGTGCGCTATTTGTTTTCTCTTTAACTTCCTTCAGCTCTTTTCATGTTTGGGGGGTCGGATTGTACAAATTATGAAATATTCGATATCCCAATTTTGCATATCGTCCAGACAACAATTTGGATATTATCGTCTAAACCAGGGGTCACCAACCTTTTTGAAACTGAGAGCTACTTTATGGGTATTGAGTCATACGAAGGGCTACCAGTTTGATACACTCTTATGAAATAACAAATTTGCTCAGTTCGCCTTTAGTTATATATGATTATTAATGATTAAGGATACTCATTTATGTGAAGACACTGGTCATGTTAATGATTTCTCACAATAATTATCAACAATGACTTAACAAGGTGGGTAACCGATAATATCAATTTTCATTTTTAGAACAGGCCGGAGGGCTACTCATGTGGTCCTTGGGGGCTACCTGGTGCCCGCGGGCACTGCGTTGGTGACCCCTGGTCTAAACGATATATCGCCCACCTCTACTGTCCATTCAGGCTGGCAGACGTGTCTCTAACATCATTATGCACAGCAAAACACAGCAGTCTTTGATGGCCGTAGCACACTAACTTGTGGTACAGGGCTGTAATTGGACTTTTTTTCCTTGATAGCGTTGGTGTTCTTAACTTCTAAAACTCAACCTTAAATTAGAGACATGCCTTAATAGTGTTTCATGTTTTTATTTTTTTTTATTTTAAGGATGTACAAAGCCATAAAATGCTTATATTCTGAACACACTCAAATAATTCAGGCACTAGCAGCTGTTGACGATTTCTGGTCACATTTCAGCCACTTATTTATACAAAATCTGGACTGGAGTCGAGTCAGACTAGCAAGTAAGGTAATACGAAGTGCAAGTCCATATTTGAACGTACAAGTTTGCACATCTGATAACTAGAAGTTGTGGTGGTCGAGCACAGTTACAAACACGCATGTTGGAGCCTAGAAACATAAGTTTTGGGGAAAGGAAGTTCTAGGGATGAGATTTAATTTTAGTTAGGATTAGCAGCTTTGATGAAGAGACAAGGACAGATGTGAAAGTATGGCTTTGCTTGCTCCTTATACAAAAAAATATTCAAAACGCTTTAAAATAAGGAATTACACAAACAATTAATGACCCGCCATGCTAGCAGAAACAATATAATCTAAGAACAAGGTCAGATAATAAAAAAATAGATAATATGATAAAATAATAATAAAACCATAAAATATGTAATAAATTGTAGTAATGCAGGAAAGAAGTAGGTTTAATCACCATCAACCTCACATTAACGCTAGCCTACACGGAGCCAGTGCAGACAGCTACGTGGATGAAAATGAGAGCGTATCTGTTGCGTGAGACATGCAAGTAAAAAAACGTGTCTGGACATGCTTTCGGTCTAGACACGGGGTTATTCAAATAAAGTACATAAAATTTGTTAAATGTAAATTTGAAGTATATTTACAACCAATGTATAATGTTACCTGGGACACTTGCTTATGAAATTGAACACCCTTATTTAAATTCTTTCACTATGATTACCCCTGACCTCTGTCTATTGCATGAGCACTGTGCAACCTTTTATATGTTTACATCTATGTGTATAGTTGCCAGTTTATTGGTACACCTAGCTAAAACATAATGCAGTCTAATACAACTGTAAAGATATCATACCTTTATAGAATGTGTAATGTTTTGTTGGAGGTGTTGATTCAACTTCATGGTGATTTTGGAGGCTGCAGTCTGTGCTGCTGTTGAATTGTATACCTTTTATACTGATAGATGTTATATTTCATCGACACCATTTATATCAATCAGTGGCAAAACACCCCTTAGTATATAACTAAATACAATTCAAAAGCACCACACACTGCAGCCTCCAAAATAACAGTTTCAACAAAAGCTAAACATTCACACCTCCATGAAGGTTTACCAAGATTTATAGCAGGGCTGTTATTTCAATGACTGCATTAGTTTTAACTTGGTGTACCTAATAATAAAGTGGTAACTGAGTGCATATCTTTGGTTCTAATTGACGAAAGCATGTGGGAGCCTAGCTGAGGCGACGCTAAGCAGGTTGCTCACTTTAGAGACAAGTGGCCAATTATTAAAGACCTTCAGCTATAGATAAACCATCTGATGATTCAGTCAAATCCAACTCCAAATGCAAAACATTATTTATTTGTACAAAAAAATAAAAAGATATTATTCTGACATTGGGAAAGCAGGAGAGGTACTCTCCTCTTCCTCACTATATAGACAGTCTGACTCAAACGGCAACATTGTGGAGTACATTTCCACAATTCATGTGGCTCCTGTAGCCGCAGTAAACCACAGAAACAGTCTCACGGTCATGTATAGGTTTTTGAATGCCTATTCCCTCTCTCTGTGAATCAGAGACTTTGTAGCTGCAGCTACAAAATCCTTGTTTGTTGTTTTGGCAAAATAGTTATATTTATTTAGCCTTTTTAATTGTATTGTAAGCACTTTCACTACAAACAGCTGCATGTGTGCTCACGTGACACATACAAAGACCAGCTCAGCTATGCTAATGCATTTAAAATGGCTTTTGACCGGGCCAAACTAAAAATCAATTCCGCTTTGTCCCGTTACTGCTAATGCTCTTAACGTTGTAAAGGCCATCATGTTTTGCATCCATTTGAGTAGTGCTTTTAATGTTGCTCTGGGTGCTTTAGTGTTTCTGCATCTAACCTGTGATTGGTTTTCATTTGTTTGTATGCTCACAAAAACCATCTACCTTGTTAGGTTAATGAACTTTAGCATTTAGCCTCAATCATTTTGTTTCCTTAGGGGAAATAAAGAAAGCTAACTATTTGAGTTAAATGCACTTGTTTTGAATGTAGTCACCTAGTTTTAGCAGCCCCTTTTGGGAAACTCTACATTTTTTTTTGAAACCCATGATGCTCGCATTGTTTATTTTCTTAACATATTTCCTTTGTTCCCACAGGGTAAAGCTCACAGAGACAAGCAGCTGATCTACCTGAAAGATCACCTAGAGAAATACTACCACAGCCGTGACAGGAAGTGGATAGTGCTGTTCCCAGAGGGTGGCTTCCTGCGCAAGCGGCGGGAAACCAGCCAGTTGTTTGCCAAGAAGCGTTCTCTCCCCCACCTGACCCACGTCACATTGCCTCGTATCGGGGCCACCCACGTTATCCTGAAAACCCTGTCAGCCCAGCAGGAGAATGGCAGCGTGGGCAGCGAGACTGGGACTCCTAACCAGACAGGTAACTAGCACATACACTTTTCTCTGTGGCATTTGTATGTTTCCCAGATCCTTTTACTGGAACGTCTGTGGGATCTCTTTGGATCTATAAAGTTTGTTCTAATTAGTCCTGGGTTTTATGACCTTGATTTCTTTCCTTTTTTCTGGCCAGAGGCATTGTGTTTTCGGGGTTGTCTGTCCATCCCATTCTTGTGAACACGATATCTCAGGAACTCCCGGAGGGAATTTCAGTTCACTGTCACTTAATGGGAATGAAGTGCAACAAATGTCCTCAGCTGTTCTTTATTCCAATTGTGCCTTAAATCCCAAGCCCACAAGGGTGCCTCTCTTCCCGCAAAATTAACCTTCAGTCACGTTTTTTAAGGCTTTGAATAGCTATAAATAAATTCCATCATTTCGAAAAACAAAAACAATATATAGACATTGTTTGAAGTGGTCAGCCCAGAATGCCTCCTTTTTGGTTTTCAGTCTTATGTACATCTCCCATGGGTCATATCGCCTCTTCAAATGAGACAAAACTACATGCAAACACACTTCAGAAGGAGAGCTGCTGCTCTCTTTGCTGTGAGGTGAAATGTTTTGAAATGTGTGAAAACAATATTTTGACAGCAATTTATTTGAAATGTTAAATGGGTTTTGAGTATATTGTATTAGGCCTTTTGTGATGACAACCAAAGTTGGAATTGAATTTGGAGGTGTTCTTTGGAGTTGTTTTCATATTGATTGAATGCTTTACTTTAGTCTCTGTGAACTGTGTATACTGTAGGTCTTGATCAAATGTGATCTTACGTTGGCTAGAAGGCCAGGGATGGAGCATGCTTCAAACATGAAGCATTTATTAATCCCCTCTGTGTCCTACTGTTCTCTGGGAGTCCTGTTTTAAATGAAATGGGACTGGTGGTAAAGATTCCCAGGAGAGGAAAGGGGTGACATGCACAGAGGTGCCAGGAGTTGCATCAAGGTCCTTGAAACCACAGTGGTTATTTTCAGGAGAGTAGGGCTGCAGCTATCGATCATTTTAGTAATCGAGTATTCTACCAATTATTCCATTGATTAATCGAGTAATCAGATAAGAAATACTTTTGTTTTATTGAAGAGCAATAATATACAATAGTTTGGTTTAATTTTTGGAAAAAGCAACATTTTGATTGCCTACATTGCTTACAATATCATCTCTCAAAAAACTAAACATTAAGTGCATTTAAGTGCCATATTACATTGTTTTTAAAGAAAACATTTTCTGAAATACAATAACCTCAAACTAAGGCATACATTAAACATACATAAACATTACCTTCAGTTGTGCAACTTATCTTTCAGAGCTACAAGTTTCAACCTGAGACTGATCTGTATAATATAGTAAATAATCTATATGTAAATATTAGTTATACTCAACCTATTTTCATTCATATATTTGATTACAATGCTACACAGCTCTGTAACACTTATGCTAGTAGATCGTTGATCAGCTGTTTCTCCATGAAGAGAGAGAAAGCGAGAAAATGGTGCGCAACAATCAGCTGTTTTTTTTTGGACACTTGGTTTTATTTGCAACAATTTAAAGATATCTTACAAACGACAAGGAAAAAACAAACCTCAACAAAGCATGGGGACCAACTGGGGTGTACATTTCTTACGCTACGGTCTCTATGTCCATATTGTCTTTAGATAGATTCAGATATTATACCCTAGTCTTTGTTTGCAGTGAAGGTGATCCACTTTCTTCTCCTTATTGGAGCACCAGTTTTTCTACCACAGATGCTCATGGTTTACTAAGCAAAATGATCCAGATAACACAGTAAACTGGCTTCTTGGAACCGTCCCCAGTAAAAAGCACAGCGTTAAAGCGGCTATAAACGTACAGATGCAATGAGTCCCCCATGCCCGAGCACACTACACACTCAGTTTACCCAGCGGACTCTCCTGGCTTTGGTTCAAAATCCATTTTAAGGGTGTGCTGTCTTAATAGTAATTTGGAGAGACTTTGGGACAGAATTATTGAGAATGTTGCTCAGGGACTTTAGCCTTTCACAAGTTTGCTAACACAGCTCTGTGTCCGACAGCCTCAGCACTAACTGCATGAGGCTGTCTGTCTATCCCTCTGCAGGACTCCGTCAAACCGAAGGAGGAGGATCTCTTAATCAGCCGTCGTAAAAGTTTGATAAAGACGAGCACTGCTTTATTTATGTGCTAAATGAAATGCTGTATGTGCAAGTTTTTGTTTTCTGCAGATTTAGCACAAAGTCTTTAAACGTCTCATCAGTGTCGACAAACACTGACAACAGCAGGCGTTTTGTTTATAACCTCTGGCAGGAAGGGGATTTTTAAACATTTTAGGGTTTTAGACATTTATTTTGGGTCATACTTTTCCTTTCTTTTGTCTAGTGTAGTTCCAGTTCATATCCCAGTTCTTTCTTTATCTCCCTGTGCCCTGTCCTCTGTTCCAGCAGCTCAGGAGGAGGGGAAGCTGGTTGTTGGAGTAGGGCTCTTCCTTCCACTTGTATCTAGCTAATGGCATTAAAACCTAGGGCAAGAAAGTGTGTGTGTGTGTGTGTGTGTGTGTGTGTGTGTGTGTGTGTGTGTGTGTGTGTGTGTGTGTGTGTGTGTTTGTGTATACAGTTCTGACCCTCCCTGATGCTCTGCGGAGGTGCCCAGAGCTTGCTGACTCACTCAGAGACAAATGGGCCACTTGGAGAAAACAGGGTTTGATGTAAACGTGTGTGCCGTTGTGTATTAGCCATGCAGTGTCACCCGGGCTACAGTACACTGCTCAGATACGAGGCACATGGGTCACTGGTCCCCAGTGTAGTTTACAGCCTGCAGAACCTGATAAGGTTTATGTGTTTACTGTTGGCAGGTATGCAAAGTTCTCAGCTGTGAGTCATTTAGGTTGGGAATGAAACTCCAAACGTAATTGTGTTTGATAACACCGACCAATCAGAGGCAGTTTTTTCCCCCCACGTTTTACTCAGTGGGAGGGGACATGTGTGGGTTTCAAGTGTTGTAATTGGCCTGCAGAGTGGCCTGATAGAGAACCAGATATCTGCTGTCACTGTTATTACAGTATTGTTTGTCACAGGGCACCAGCGATACCTTGGCTCAGGGCCCCGTCCTATGGCCGCCGGCCGGCCACTTGCAGGAGACGATGGCTGACGATGTTCAGCACACTTGGACCGACATCTAGCTCCAATTACCCACACAGGGATAGCAGTGGTGTTCATCTCCTTAATCTCCTCTTTCTTTTCTTTTTTTGCTTTATCTGGGGTTAGCATTTTAGTGGTTTCACAATTCTAAGTACACAGAGGTGTGCCATTAGTAAAGGACTTTCATGGTGGTGTGTTCTACCCTGGCTATGCAGCATGCTAAACACACTAATCAGAAAAGGTTGAAGAAAAGTAGGCCTTTTAATTCTTTACTAGAAGCAATTGAGAAACCATGAAAACAGGAAATCAGTTTTAGTGATTACAAATCAGAAAAAGACAAGATATTGTAAACCAGAGCTAGATTAAAGGCATTGTAGCAATTCATTTGTATAGTGACGAGGAAACTGGATCCACACAAGTGTAAACTAAATTTCAATGTAGTTATATTGTGCTTCATGTCAGGAAGAAAATTATCACCAGTGAAAGATCAACATTAAGTCCCCATAAGATGTATAACTACTATTTAATCTAGTGGGCATAAACATGGAGTCCTCAAGGAAAAAGAGTAAAATACACAACGGTTAGCAAACCGTAATTAACAGTTACTTAGAATGTTGTATTAACAACACATTAGCCTCAGACATCTAGCTTGGTTAGCATTGTATTGTGATATAGTAACAATTAGGAAACTATAAATGGGAACAAAAATAAAACCAGAATATCAAATTTAAATGCCGAAGCAAAAGATCCAATAAAAATCCATTATTGTCATAAAGCAGCCATGCTGATTGATTTACAACAAAGGCTTAATACACCCACAGTTATCAAAGGCATGAAGTATAAACTGCATGGCAAAATCTATTGCGGTTGACAATTATATTGTCATATGCTTTATAGCGCTATATTGCCAAACTCCATAGTCAAAAGTATTCCATAAAACTAGTGTTCAAAAGACTGAAAATGGCATTTCGTTGGTTACTATGGGTACCATTGTCTGTTGAGAGGAAGGAACTTTGACACACTCTTAACCTGCTCACCCCACTTTTTTTATGGTATGCATGTAAAAAGGTCAAAATTAATACTTGTTGGCAACATTTCTTGTTTTACTGCTGTTGACTCTGACAAGGGCGTATTGTTAACATGACTGATCAGTTGTAAAAATGTTGCTTCACTTTGTCACACAGGCGCAGTATGTGTGACCTCACATAAAGAAGCCAGTGTGCTCAGAGAGGGAAGTGCTCTCTTCTCAGCAACAGCAGCCTGTAACATTAGTCAAGCAGTCAAATATGCACTGTTTGACATCAACCTCATTTTAGATCTGTCCGTGCCAACTGAAGCTGCTGGTGTTTTCTCCTTTACATTAGACAAGCTTGTTCATCTTAAAGGAACATGCCAGCGTTTTAGTTAATGCGCTTCATTGCTGTCAAAACCCAGTCAGGTGTTAAGGTTGTTTCATATCTGCACATCCGGTACAAAGACAGGTCTGGCATGTGTTTAGAATAGCCTAGCTCTAATGCTAGACGCAGGGGGAAATATAGGTCAACAGTTGTTGTGGTAGTGGATCAGCTCTTTTTGTTTCTCCACACTTCTGGTAGTGACAAACATTGACTATACTATAAGACTATAGGTCATGTTTGAGTCAACTTCAGTCCTGCAAAGAACAGACGAGAGGTTTAATGTAGAGAAAATACATCCTTTCATTATATTTTTTCTTATTTGCAGTTACATGCAGGTGAGCACAGAGCTGACCCTGCATAATGTACATAAATACTCGCACACATGCTCCCTCACAGCTGACAAATATTTATCACGTGTTTAGCATTCCCTCTCCCATCAACCTTCGCCGCCTAGTCACATTTCATTCTTCACTTCTTCCACCTGACGTCTACTCTGTCTTACCCTGCCGTGAATGGAGGGTTCACTAGCCTTTCATTCTGAAGTTTTTTGAGGACTTTTTGTGGTCATTTATTGGTAAAATAACATGATTCTAAAGGATTAGCTTTTGAGGTGAAAAGGTTTATTTTACTGTGACTCATAACTGTAGCTGCCAGCCAAATTCTGTCAAGTTGGGACTTTAGCTAGTCAGACTTTTTTTGTTTTCCACCAGTATGGCAGGTCGCCAGCCTTCATTTGGCTGCATAATATAAAAATCTCCAGAGACACCTGGTAGTTGGACATAATGTTCTTAATCTGGATGACCAGGGTTCATTGAAGTGCCATTAGCCATGTTTCCATTCAGTTGTCAAGCGAATTCTAAGCAAACTTTTGAAATGTCGCAAAAAAAGAAACTCAAATGAGGTGCCTTTCCATCAGGAATTTGGTTCAGCAAGTTTTAGTTGTTCTTTCATGTCCGCGAGTATTGGCCATGTTTCATGCTGTCTGAAGACGAAGACACGCTATGGAAATATCCGAAAGGGTGTTTATACTGTAGTGTAAATGTGTTTGTATTATTACTGTTGTTATTATAACTAATTCTATTTTTTTTTCTATTTCTTATGATACTTTCTATATATTTTTTCTCCTATGTCTATTTAATGTGTATTTGTGTTATTCTGATGTGTGTAATGTTTTTCTTTTGAGCTGCTGTAGCACAGGAATTTCCCCAGTGGGAGATTAATAAAGTATTGTGTTTTAGAAGTAGACAGCGGACACAGCTGTCCTTTGAGTCAAATGTAAATGTCTACGTCAGAAGAACTTCTTTGACAAAAGCTTTTCCATATCCCATTCAGCCCATCAATCTTTTTCAACAGAGGTAAAAAAAAAAAAAAAAAAAAAAAAACAAGCGAGCGTAAAAACATGTTTGCACAATTGAAGCTTTATCAAATTTTTGTCGTTTTCATTCAGCTTGTCAAAATGCGCATACAAATATGTGAACGGAAACACTGCTGTTGAATCTCTAACAGCTGTGGGGCTGCTGTGCGTTCTTGACCTAAGGTCCTTGTTGATTGTGGGGAGATAACAAAGATTTCACTGTTTGGATTATTAAGTATGTCATACCCAAACTTCTGGGAGAAGTTTGAGCATTTTCTAGTGTAGCCCCCTACCTTTTCAAATGTGTCCTAACTTCCTTATTTGTGTTTTTTTACTTGACAGGTAATAAACGTAAAGGCCTGCAATGGGTAATAGATGTGACCATAGCTTACCCCAAAGCAAGACCCATGGACATCCAGACCTGGATCTTTGGCTACAGACCTCCTACAGTCACACATGTCCACTACAGGTAAGAAAAAAACGTTGGTCATAACATTCACCTGGTTTGTGCTCACCTAGTTTTCACATGAGAGTGAAACACCAGAACCGTTTTTACTATGCAAATGTATTATGCAGCCAACATGCAAAGAAACTGCATCACATGAGAATGTACCACATTACATCATGAAATAAGTGCAACATAATTTTAGTAGTATTGTTTAAGCGTTTTAAACTTTTAGTATTGGTACTTTCAGGCCATTATTGCTTATATACTGTATCGTTTTAGTGACAAAACAGGTGCTGTTTGCTTTTGTCTTCCTTTTCGTATTTCCCATCAAAGGAATCTATATTAACAGAGAAAGTCGCATCACAGGTCACTTGTAGCTACTATTGATTTAGGTTTGGTACACAGAGACTTTGAGACTCCATACTGTTCATGTGAAACACTTTAGCAGCATTCAGTTATATATCAAAGGGGAACTTGAGGTTCATCCACCCACCACTAATTCTTTCATATATGATGGTTAACTAAATATATGATGGTTTTGGAGTGTAGTAAATTAAGTAATTTGAAGATCTTGGGCTTTGGTAATTTATAATGGCAATTACAGAAAAAGCTCTTTATCGAGGAAATATGCAGATTAAATTAATAATGAAAATATTTGTCACGCCTTATATTGTTTTATTTGTACAGTTTTAACCGTCTGTTTTGGCAGATTTGACAACCTTTTTCTACTGCCAGTGCTTGAATGTGATAGAGATTGTGTGTGCAAGACGTGCAAAGACGTTTTGGTTAATCAAAGTTACCAAAAAAACATAATCACCATCCTGTATTCTGTAGTTAAGAATATAAATGCTCTAATGCAAAGCAAATGCATTTCCCCCATTCTTATTGTCCTCTGTTCAAGATGTGGCCCTGTGCATTGTTTTGACAGGGTAGATCATAAAGGGATGTGTCCAGACTCAAGCAGCAATCATCAGGTTGACCCTTAATGTTGTCTTTCGCCCCTCCACAACCTCCTGACACAGCTCACGTGTGTGTGTTCACCTCTCAGTGGAGGGTATGATCAGGCAAAGTAAAAAATGATATGTGAACCCTGGCTTGCTTCCTCCTCCTCCTCCTCCTCGAGGCTTCTCTGCCCACTTGGGCTAAAGATAAGGACTCATTAAGTCTGTAATTAGACGAGCAGAGGATGCACTAGTTCATTTGTGGTCAAAACTAGAGGTGTGAATCTTCACTGATCTTACGATTATCAGGTCTTCGATTCGATATCTCGATGCATCACGATGCTTCAAAATAAATTTTTCTATTAAAGCCATATAGGATATTTGATTTGACAAACTTGCATTGTCAAGTAAATGCCCAAGCTGCAATACGTAACTTCAGACTGGAATGATGAAGTGTTTGGGTTCATTACTTTAAAGTTGCTACCACGAGGGTTTACCTATTTTGGATTAGTCATATACCACCCTACTTTTAATCAGCAAATCTATTGTGCTGTATTGGAATAACTGACCCCAGACAACTCTTTAACAAAAAAGGTATTGTTTACTGAACAATAACTTAAAAGTACAAATAACATTTAGCCGTAAACATAACCTAAATCACACCCTTCAAATATGCTAACTGCAATATTTCTTCAAATAATATTACACACAACTACCCCTTTACCAGTTTCTCTATCAGTTTCCACTTAAAACACGCCAGCTACGCAAAATGATTCCTCCTTACAGCAGTTTCAATGTAAAACTTACTCAAACCCTATTTAACCACTGTGGTCACACACCTACCCACCCAAAAAACACCCACACACACACACCGAGAGGGGGAAAAAAAAAAAAAGTGTGTGAGAGAGAGAAACGGGTTAGCTAGGCTAATGAGAATGTTATTTTTCATCTCAATGTTTATGCCGCGGCCATGGTGGGCCACTGCATCGATGCAGCATCATCCATGTCCGCGATGTAATGCATCGATTATTTTATTAATTTCAACACCTCTAGTCAAAACGTTGAAATTTTAGAGGGCGATTTTAATAGTTAATTGAGATTCCTTGGAAAGGCACAAATCAAACTAAGAACCTACATTGTTGAACCAATTGTGAATTAGAGCTGGGCAATATATCCATATTATATCGATATCGTGATATGAGACTAGATATAGTCTTAGATTTTGGATATCATAATATCGTAGTATGGCATACGTTTTGTAAAGTGTGTCTCACCCCTGGATCCCCTTAAATTGTTGTTACACCATTATGATAGAATTAATGGTGTGATCAGAAAATATGCACAAAAGAGAATCCTCAGACCTCACATGCAGTGTAAGGGCCGTGACAACAAGCAGAGTGTCAGCTCTTATCGGTGATTCAGCATGTTGAATCTGCAGCAGGCAGACTGGAGGCTCTCTGTATGAGAGCTCCCTGACTGGCTGTTCAGCTTTGCAAATCTGTGACTTCTCCCATTTAACGAGGTGTCTTCTTATTTTTTGCATCCGCCTCTTCTTTTGTTGTTCTACAAGCAGAAGAAGACAGTTTCGCTCGATTCACGCTGGCATAAAAATGGTTGGATGGTTTTTGTATTTTGTTTTGCATCTTTCTGAGATGCTTGGTGTTTTGGTTTTATTTTTTGTGTTATACATACAGACTACTGACAAGTTATTTCCTCCCGCGCAGGCACTTAACGTAGATGTACATCAGATGTTGGTTAGACGTCAACTGTAGTCTTTGGTGTGTCCGACAGTTTGATAGAAGACATGAAGCGTTTGATCGGTCGTGTTGGTGTGTCTGGGCCCTAAATCCGACTGCCTCAGCCTGACAGTTTCTATGTGAACTGACCTTGAAAATAGACTGCCATCTACTTCCTGTGTTATTGTTTTACGGGGCTATATGGATTACTACTGCGCCTGAGCCTCAGCTTTAAAACAGGCAGCAGAGAATTGGGTAATATTCTAGATTCACATTGAGCACTTTTTTTTTTTTTTAAATCCTTCCACCTCCCTCTTTCTCTCGCTGCCTCCAGTCTTCACCCTTCAGCCCCACCCTCCCTCGCTGTGTTTCCGACCCTCTCTTCATATAATCTCAGTCTTTCAGATTGCAGCATCATAAGCCCTCTGTGAATGGCAGATGGGAGAGCTAGGTGGGTGTACAAAGGCCAAGCGAGGGCTGTGGTGGGTGTTAAATACGTTGAAATCCTTTTCTTTTAAATGCACCGTCCCCTCTCCTTTTTTGTGCTGCTGTGAAAGGTGACATGATTTATGGAGTCTGAGTCTGCCTGGTCATCACATGGATGCTTTGTAGCTGCACACCTGGCTTTCCTTTAGAGACGCACCAGAATTGTTGAGCTTGCAGCCGTTAGCGCTTTCTTAAAATATTTGAGGCAGATTTAGTTTTTCTCCAAGCACTTTGTAAAAAGGTTGCAGGTTAGTAGTTACTAGATGTAAATCAGACACTACATGTCCTGCTATTTTCTTTTATTTTCAACTCATTTTTAATGACGTTCATTCAACACCTCACCCAGATTAATATCTCTTACGCCCATGTTTTACCTGTGAGTGTAGTGAGCGCCTTGGTGGTTAGAGAGCGTGTCTTGGGATAATTAATGAGTATAGTTTTTTGTTGATCAAAGCTTAGGGTCTTTGAAGAACATCTGTCGCCATAGAAACCCATCATAGGAGTCATCTTTTCACCTATATTCACTTCAGCACGTCGGCACCATTAGACCTGTAGCAAACACTGTCTCTATTTCTAGCTACAGTAGCCAGGAAGCTTATTGTTTCACAATATGCTCCCTCATAAACCGCAGGGCGTATTGACCTCTGTGTGCGTATAAAGACCGTTCAGGTAAAGTTCAGGTCATGCAGTCCATATCAGCCGGTCACAGTGGTTTTATAGCCCTTTTTGTCTGACCTGTGCACTGATAAGATGTCATGCTCAGCTGTCATTAACCTCCACGCTGCTCCTCCTACACCCTCCATTCCCTCGCCAGTGCCCTCAGATGATGCCAACAGCAGCAATATGTCAGGGGAAGTCGGTCATGGTGACAAGGTGAGGGTGTGCTCCTGCCACGTAGACACAGAAATCAAAGTGGGGATAAGGAAAATAAGAAAAACATGGTAGTGTCTGCTGGTCACTCTAGTTTTAATCCAAAACAGATTGTGATCGGTTCAGTTGGTCCAGACAAAGACAAAAAAAAGGTTATGAGTTCTGTTTCGTATTCACACTGACTTTTTACAAACTAATCAAGAACCATTAAGAAACATGAACACAGTTCTTTCATCTTTCATCATCAGCAGGTCATGCAACTAGGGATGTTAATAATTAACCGTTTAACCGTTGACCAACAATAAGAATTTTGACCAATTATTTCTATCAGTTAAACAGTAAAAAAAAAAAAGTAATTAGAAAAGGTTTGTTGTGTGGTAAAAGAAAAATAGGCTCTATAATCTGTTTCTGACTATTTAACTTGCTTGCACTAACTTTGCACTAGCAAGTTTTGTTTTAAGCTCTTTTTTCTACTAAGTTTGTGGCTCTCTGTGGATCACTATATTGATGAGGATTGGTGGGTGCAAGTGGTTCCAGAAAAGTGGACACGTGACCGGTAAAAGTCCGCTGCTGCCTGCCGAAAGTATGTCTGATCCTCCCGAACTGGTGAACTGGGACTCAGTTGCCCGCTTATCGGTAAACCGTTAATGATTGGTTAATGAGGGTCGGCTATCTGTCAGGAAAAACAGTCTAAATTGGCATCCTTACATCCAACACGTCACTTACTCTTATTATGCATTTTGTATACTCTGATGTCACAAAGAGCTTGCAAAGAAATAACTGCACTATTGTTCGAGACTGTAACTTTGACCTTGTACATCATGAATGGCGAGGCATTTTGTACCATAATATTACATGAGGAAGTAGTGGTAGATCTTTCACTAATTTCACTCATTTTTTCTTGTAGAACTGCTAAAATACAGGGAACAGTACTCAAGCTCAACTCATCTCTGTTTTAACTCTCAAAATCCCCACGCATATGGTGCACGTGTTACCATGTTTACAAAATGATCTTGTATAAATATAGGCTATATGCTGTTTCTACAGATCAGGAGATCACTTTCTTAGCAGTTCACAAGTTATGTTCAGTTAAGCTTTCACACCACAAACCAACAGCCGAGACTCAGAGTTGTTAATCGCACCAGAGTCCAGTTGACGGCTTTCACACCAGCCTAAACCAGCTAAATCAAACAGGCAAACCTTACAGCAATACTGACCGCTTTTGAATATTGGCTGAGAAAAAAATGTAAACATAAGGAAATAATATACTTGTAATCCTACCAGGCATGAAGAGAGACTGATAACGCACAAGCTTATGTATTGTCCATGTGCAGTATGTGATGTCCGCTCTGCATGATGGAAACAAATTCTTCAGGACCACTTCATTTTTAAAGGAGACCTGTATTGAGTAGATAATATGAAGACATTATCACTGCAAACAAACCAGGACAGAGATGGGATTTCCCCTGCAAACAGTTGTTTAGTTTATGATTAGCTGTGTGTCTACATCTGCTGGTCTTACTCTCTTAAAGTAAACACTGGGTTTGAGAAATTGTTTTTTCTGGAACCAGGAAATATTTACATACTCCAAAACACCAGATCATAACCATGACACTACTGCACAAGTTACATCCCTCTTGTGAGCTGAGGCTGCGATCAATTGTTTCTAATTGTAAAACCAGGGAAACCAGATACCTTTGCTATGATACCCACAACAAATAGCGTCTGCTCTAGCAGCGGCAGAACCAAACAGAACCTACGGTCCCTTTTCTTCACTCCCCGCTGGAAAGACAGCGTTACCAGGAGATAGCTAACCAGATTGTGCCTCTCCCGGTCTGTCATCCGTTCTCTCAGCAAAGAAGCCTCCCTACGGTGGCAGCGAAGTGAACGAACAGCCGGCTGCTGGCTCGTTAGCTAACGTTAGCTTGCTAATTTCACCCACCCAACATGCCTTCATCATACACTGGTTACCAAAAATTAACTAAATTGTCACTCATCTGGCAATAGCAATGTGCTATTCTATGATGTGACAAGAGCATGTGAATTAAACATTAAGTTGTTACGTTTTACTAATTTAGAGGTTGGCTGGTAAGCTAGCTTGCTTGCTAACTAGGAGGTAAATGTTTAGCGGTGCAGAGGGCGCAGAGAGAGGTCTTTCTATTAACGTAAATATCACGGTATAGGATATTATAGAGCTGGGCAATATATCGATATTATATCAATATCGTGATATGAGACTAGATATTTGGATATTGTAATATCGTAATATGTCATAAGTGTTGTCTTTTCCTTGTTTTAAAGGCTGCATTACAGTAAAGTTATATCATTTTCTGAACTTACCAGACTGTTGTAACGGTTCTATTATTTGCCTTTACCCACTTAGTCATTATATCCACATTAGTGATGATTATTTATCAAAAATCTTATTGTGTAAATATTTTGTGAAAGCAGCAATAGTCAACACTACAATATTGTTGCGGTATCAAGGTATTTGGTCAAAAATATCGTGATATTTGTTTTTTTCTCCATATCGCCCAGCCCTAGGATATTATATCATTAACGTTAGTTTATTTTGTAATGTGTAGGTATGTAGAGATCTTTTAAAAGACATGTTGGAATAAATATACCTAAACAAGTAGTTATGTATATCTCGTTGTATGCTACACTTGCCATCTTATGGACATAATGTGATAAAAATGTTATTCCAATAGTTCGAACCGGTTTGTTTTTTTAAAGGAACATTTGAACGTAATTTTTGACCAGTTTTGACAGCTCTGTGTATTGGATTGATCAGATGAGATGAAAAATGAAAGGAGCCTTGGGTGTCACAGTTGTTTGTTTTCCTCACTCTTGTTTCCAAGCTGATCAGCCAATGCCGACAACAATAACTAGGACCGATGGGTTGACTGTCGGCTTGGTGTGTCAGGGCCTTAAATGTAGCAATTAACCAGTGGACTCTTACTGTCTCAACTTTTCTCTGATTGCAGATAAAGGGTTAGCATTCTACAAGTAAGAGCCCTTAAGAGTGTGGTTTACTTCACAATAATTAAAATTATACAAGGAAATCGGCATCATTATTGATCCAGTGTAGCACAAATTAAGCAAAACCTTATGCATGCTTTGTCATACTTTAGTTATTCTTTGTTTAATCCTTGCTTTAGCTGGTAAAACTGACGCCTACACCGCAGGAGGATTGAGAGAAAGAACTCAAAGGCAGCAGTTTGGGATTTGGAGCTTCATTGCACATAGATGACTCTTATCTTAACTACAAAGAGACAGGGAGCAGGACAGGAGACTTTGTTTTGCTCCCCAAGCCACGCTGGCCGCTAATCTCAATATTCACCTTTTGCAACATTGTGCCCGCGAGCCCGGCCTCCCAGGGCACCTCTTTCTTTCTCAAGATTTCAGAGCAAGAGAGATTTAGGGCCTTATAGAGTCCCCAAACAATGTTGGCTACCCTCCAAAGAGCCTTGTGGAGTGGACAGACTTTTCCAGCAATAGTCCAAATTTAATTAGCTTCCCAGCCCAGTTAGAAGAGGAAACTATCTCAAGAATAAGAGCTTTACGGGAGCTAAATGGTTCAAACGAGGCAGTAAATATGGAGAATCAAAAGCTTCTGATTTGCACTGCTTATAACCTGAATTTGTCTTCTAATGATTAAACACCGGTGTTATCATCTCTACGGGAAACTATATTTAATGGTTGTCATCTGTCCAGCTCTATATATATTTTCCAGAAAATAACAACCACAAATGCAAGTAAGGATGTACATCATCTATTGGATGTAGTGCAGGTACACTCATGGTAAATGTCTGATGTTAACGCTTATTGACAAAAGTAACTGCAGCTGTCAGTCTGTGTGCCAGGATGTCAGGTTAACAAGCAGGCCGCTGCCAAGTGGGTTAGGCTGGATATGAGAGTGTTGCTTGGCCCCACGCCAACCAGTTCCTCACCATCACCATCACAACTGTACACTGTTACATGTGCCACTGCGTCTCTCGGAACAACGAATACCACCATACTCTTTCTTTTCTCTCAGAACAATATAAAGTTTCCATTTTTCACGCTACAGTAAACAAAATCGCAACATCTGTTTGGCATATCCATACACTAATTGATCAAATCTGTTTTATGTTGGCCGCAGCCTGAATTTTTGTACAACCTGTTATATCTCAGAAGTAGAGGTGGGCGATACATCGTTTAGACGATAATATCCAAATTGTTGTCTGGACGATATGCAAAATTGGGATATCGAATATTTCATATTCCATATATTTCATATTCATATTGTACAATCCGACCCCCCAAACATGAAAAGAGCTGAAGGAAGTTAAAGAGAAAACAAATAACTCCGGCACGACCAGAGGCGGAGGACTGCATTTTTGTGCACAATGAATGGAGTACCAACTGCAGGATCGTTGCCCAGTACGGCTCACCTGACCTGGAGCCCTGTCGGTAATATACTGTACATTTTATTTACTACGAAAACAGCACACTGCCGTCTACATAGCCCCCGATGCTAATGTTAGCAAAAGTTTGGTTCACTGCTAACCATAGTGAACAAACTGCAGCACAGTCACCTGGATACGGGATACAGGGGACTTTAACAAGGCGTCCTTAAAGTCTGTTCCCCTCCAGCTTTCTCCCAGCATGTAGATTGTGTTACTAGAGGGAAGAACACACTAGACCATATATACTCTAACATCAAAAAAGCACACAGAACTGCACCTCTCCCTCACCTGGGCCAGTCAGATCACATCCAACTCCTGATCCCAGCATAAGTCCCGGTCAGAAGGACTATACGGCCAAGTAGGACTATCAGAACCTAGTCTGACCCGGCCCTGTCCCAGCTCCAGGACTGCTTCCAATAAGGACATGGTTGTGTGCAATATGTTACAGAACAGAGCCCTTTGTTTATTGTTATGATTTCATCTTGCTTGTACATTTTCCCAAGATAACCACTGAAATAGCCTCCGAACAGGGCTTCTTTTAACTTCTAGAAGGATTTCAAAAATATCGTCTGAATATCGATATCGAGATATTGAAAAAAAATATCGATATTCATTTTTGTCAATATCTCCCACCCCTACTCAGCAGCCAGTATAGTCTGGGGTATCCACAATAGCTACTCATCTACATTTTATACAGTTTATGAGCTATTAATTCATTACCAAATTAAGGCAACTTGATCTCCAGTTGATACAACTATGAAATTAGATAGTGGTATTCAAATACTTAACATTCATTGATATGTAAAGACAGAAAAATCCATAAAAAACAAGGCCTGACAAATATCCCAAACTGTGTAATTAGCAAAGATCTGAAGAGGGGCACAGTAGCTTTGACCTATGTACATTTTAAGTGTCCTTTCAGCTGCTATGCAAGTGTAATGTTATAAATTCTTAAAGTGCTCATATTATGCTCATTTTCAGGTTCATAATTGTATTTAGAGGTTGAACCAGAATAGGTTTACATGTTTTACTTTCAAAAAACACCATATTTTTGTTGTACTGCACATTGCTGCAGCTCCTCTTTTCACCCTGTGTGTTGAGCTCTCTGTTTTAGCTACCGAGTGAGGCCTCTTTGTTGGGAGTCACACATGCGCAGTACCTAGGTAAGGTCTACTAGCTAATTAGAAGCAGAATATGAGGGCGTGCCATGCTAGCAGCTAGGCGAGCATTATAACGTTGTGTTACAAAGTGACTACGTTCGACACGGAAGTAAAGGCTGGACTACAATAGCGCTGTTTGGAGCAGTTTGTGAACAGTGTTTTCTGTTAGAGATGGTAAGTCCCTTTGGGGTGGACCTTGGGCTTTTTCACTTTGTAAACACATGCACAAAAAAGGTATAACACTATTAAGGGGAAAAGCCAAAAGGCATAATATAAGCAGTTAAAGCGTTTTTCATTTTGTTTACTTTGATTAAAATGTTAAATCTTAAAATGGTCTTACATTACATTTTAGCTAAATGGACAAAATGTTATACTATCAACCATAAAGACCTGGAGGACATTAGACAACATCGGAAATCCTCCTGCCATAAAATTCTGCCAAAAGACTTTTTCAAAATAGTTTGGCCTCAGATCTTCTGCAGATTGTAGACACGTCTTTTCTCTCAGATATTGTTCCACAGGCCCTGAAAACTGCAGCCATGAAGCCACTCCTAAAAAAGAACAATCAAAACATGTCATTATAACCAATTATGGGCCCATATCCAACCTTCTTTTTTTTAAGTAAAATCGTTGAAAAAGCAGTTTTTCAACAGCTTCTTGTCATTAAACAACTGTTTTGATGTCTTTCAGTCAGGTGCTTGACCACAGCACTGAAACTGCTTTTGTTAAGGTATTAAATGGCATGTACTTAAATATGGACAGTGGCAAAATGTCAGTCTTCGTTCTAATTTATCTCATTGCTGGAAAAAGTTTTAAACAGTAAGTGAATACAGTGTGTCAGGGGAATACAACATCTACTACAGCTCGGGGGCAAAGGCAGAGGGACCGCAGGGTTAGCTAACGTTAGCTTTTCCCAGACAACGGAGTTGGTTTTGCCTTTTTTTGCTCACCAAACGCTGCTGCCATCTTTACTCACGCAGAGTTTTTAAATTCCAGCGGATGATATGCACACAACTTGCCAATATTATACCAATATTATGCGGACGACACACATTTACAAAACCATACCGTATCAGTCCCAAGGGTCAGCCGTAAACATGTAGAAGCAGCGTTCAGTTTTTATGCACCACATATCTGGAACAAAGTCCCAGAAAACTGCAGGTCCGCTGCAACTCTGTTCATTTAAATCAAGGCTGAAGACTTTTGATGCTGCCTTTTTATTAAATCAAGTAATTGTTAATTTCTTACACTGCACTGTAACTATTATTTTTTTATATCTGTCTTATTCTATTTTTTATCTTGTTTTTAATTGCTCTTTAATTTTTTTATGTAAAGCACTTTGAATTATCTTGTAACTGAAATGTGCTGTATAAATAAAGTTGCCATGCCTGATAACTTTCAGAATCCAATTTTATCAGAGCACCTAACTCGTGCCTGACATTGGCTAGAAAACAAATGTAACCGCTTGCAAAGAATGATAAATCTGCAGCATCACATTTATGCCATGAGCTGACATTTAAGCAACAGTGTGCCTTCTTCAGCACTTAAAAGGAAAGCATGACAACCTCGTATTTATCGATACCAGGGCAAAAAGGGAAAAATTAATTGATTTAAAAACAATTTATAGTATTTAGTATGTCCTTTTCTAAAATCAATAAAACATTTTTAAAGTTTTTTTTTTGGGTATTTATTGCCTTAATTGATAGGTCAGATTAAGTCATGAAAGTGGGACCAAACCCATGGAATTTTCTAAGGTAAACTTCTCCCTCTACTTAAAGTTGAATATGAAAAAGCCACATGATAATGGAAATAAATGGCATGTGTGGGATAAATAATTGGCAACTATTTCGATAATCAATCGTTTCAGTTATTGTTCAAGCAAAAATGTCAAATATTTGCCCGTTCGTTACCTGCAAGAGAGTGCGGAAACATGTCTGTGTTCCTAAACTGGCTTTAAACCACAAGATACCATCCTGACAGTGCTATAGCTATTGCATAGATTGCTTTTTAAAATATATTTTGATCCCTTTAGTAATCAATACTGTATCACTTATTACTTCCCTCTGACAAAAGCTTTCCTCTTAGGCACAGATGTACTTTTACGGTGGACATTATCCCAGTTGGGAATATTGAGCAAATGTTGAGTGCAGAGGAAATGCTCGTCTGAGGGAGGAGACTGTAACCTCTATTTGAAGGTGACCAGGAGCTGGTCTGTGTGGGAGTGCAGCCTACTAGGGACCCCTTCTGGCTAGAGACTAGACTTCATCAGCACTCTCATCATGGCTTGTAAAAGTGACCCTTCACTGTTTTCACAATGTGAACCAGTGCATCAGTCATTGTTTTGTTTTGTTTTTTTTAAAGTGTTTTGTCATGTGGGTTGCAAAAATTCTTAATATTAGCCAGCTGGAGACGGTTAATATAAGAAATAAAGAGCTAGTTGAGATTGACTCTCTGGTTACTTTAATGGTGCTGCTTCTTTATGTCTTAGTGGCAAAACTGATTTAAACTTTTCAGTTATTCTTTTCCCAAACACTTCTAACCATTTTGTGGAGCTACATGACTTGTCTGTCTCCTGTCAGGCTTCCCTCAGCACTTCTGTCTCACTGTGAGGAGCCTGCCAGCTAATGAATCCCTAAAACAAGATGGATTAATAGATTCCAGTTTGAAATGGACTGCTCTGCTCAGAGACCACGGCTGACACACGAGTTTGGACTGCAGCTTCCACGACGGATCAATTCAGACAGTTTCTGCTGAGTGAGACTTCAGTCTTCCTTTTTTGCGTTTCATCTCTCTCCCTGTCTGCCTGTCCCTCCCTTCTCCTTCAGGATGTACCCAATAAAAGAGGTTCCTGTGGAGGCAGAGGCACTGACTGACTGGCTGTATCAGAGGTTTGTGGAGAAAGAAGAGTTGCTGACCCACTTCTACAGCACAGGTTTGTCTCACCATTTCAGTTTGTTTGTAAGGTCAAACTGAAATCTGAATTCTCCTTAATTTTGTGTAAAGAAATATAAACTATAATAACACTGCTATGGTGCATATATTTTCTATTTTTCAAAAGAGGATAAAAAACACATTTGATAAAAACATATTTGTGCGAGCTACAGCCCTCTAAAGTGGGTTTTTCCCACCAACCGCGTTACCCAACGGTTGACTGACATTTGAGGGTAGCTGTTGCTAGGAGACACACCGTCAACTTCGCGGTGCGGCACTGACTGGAGCACATAATGCTGTATATCATACGAATAACAATGGTAATCAACCACTAGGGAAAAAAATTATAAACTTCCCCATTACAGCATTCAACATTTGGGAGTATCCAGAGGCCCTGGACACCCACACAGGTGTTTTAGTTAATCTGGCTCATTGGAAGTCTTCCCAGGACTGTTTGGGTGCGTAAAGACTGATTGTTGACATCTTTCTGAGCCTCCTGTTAGCTTTGTTGCAGCTGTGAGGGCAGGACAAATGACCTTTATCATCCTCATTGGTAGATGAAATTTATGACGTGATTAAGTTCCCATCAAAGCTCCGGCCCACCTTCAACCTGAGCAGAGGTCTAATCGGCCCGAATAACTGTATATCTGCGTGGGTTTACAGAGGCTTTAAGTGGAAGCCAGTTGGCCTAGCTTGCTAATGTTAGCACCACTGGACTTAGGTTTTGGTTCATGTTATTTTTAACATTTAACGTTTAGAACCGTGACGCCCCAACTCAGAGTAGTTTCCTGTATCTGTGTCACGTGGGCTCCGCCGTGGCCACGCCTCTCTCAGAGACTAGCGGCAGGTCCTGTAGTGTATTGATTCCAACGGGAGAAGTGAACGTGAACACAGATTATGAGTGATTATTTCGCCCCATAGTCACCGAAGTAGATATTGGACCCAATTTTCTCAAGCCACATATCTCCAGAACCTTCTGACACTAAAATGGCATTTTTCAGACGGCCACATCAAGGAGAAGATTGTTTGAGGCCGGTTTCTGTCTCAGGACCAAACTCTCGCAAGATCTGGCCACACAGAGAAGCCAATGTTGATGAACACCCTAATAAAACTAATCTCTGTGATGCTAGAAATGTCTTTTAGCTGTCTAAATATCTAACGTTAGCAAAAGAACATATTAATAAACTATTTAAATATAACTTTTCATCCATCAACACGACGTTCACTACACGTTCAAACGAGGCTACGCCCCTTTAGGAGACAGGAAGTGTGTACCGTTTCATACCATTGCCACTGCTTGAAATGCTTTCGTATAGAAGATCTTTGGTTTAATCTTTGCGCTACTTTAGTGTTCGATGTGCATGAGCAATTAAGCCACAGCGACATCTTGTGTCAAGTCTGTTGATTCGTTGTGGTTCGAGAGAGAGAGTTGACGGAAATTATAGTTTCAGTTTATTTATTAGTAATCATTTTCTTGAAGGTTTTAGTTTAGTTTCAGTTTACAAAAAAAAAATGTCACTGCTTATTTTCGTTTTAGTTTACTATAATAACTCTGGTCACACACCATACAAAAGAGAGGTTCTAGCTCGCGTTAGCCGTCTTTCATGGGTCCAGATGTGGTGACTGCAAATGACAAGACTGTCAAAACTCACAGCAACAAGTAGTCCTGTAATCTCAGTACTCCATAGTTACTCAAGTTCAAGTCAAAGCAAACACCAAGGCCATATATACACATTTTTCAGAAGACTGTAAATCACAACATCTTGGTTTAACATCTTATTATGTATAAGAGCAATATTCTGACTCGTCTATATTTATGTCTTCCTCAACAGGATCATTCCCCTCTGAAGAAGGCCACAAGGAGGCAGCTTCCCGGCAGATGATCCTCGACCCCGTGAGGCTGTGCATTATCCAGTCGTTTGCTTTCGCCTCCGGCTACATGTGGTACAGCGTCCTCTGGTACCTCTACTGCTGTTTATTTTGAGTGCGCTGCTGAGGCGAGAGTCTTTATCGGACCACTGGAAAAGCCTCAGGATCAGTTGGGGTGTGGGGCCCAGCGTCATACTAGCCCCCTTCGATTGATGAATGTACATTTACAACAGTGGAGAGACTTAATAGGAATCAAAAAACATATGAAGAACACAAACACGCGGAATACCAATACAAAATGAAACTGGTCACAGGCATAGTTAACTTGCACACAACCCTAACACCAAACACTCGCTCCAACGGCCTAGCAGAATAATCTCTCGCACTCGTCACGACTCACATTTTGATGTTTACACGTCCTCATACACGTAGACGCTCACACGTACATAACTTTTTATTCGAAGTGAACGAAATGAGGCTCAGGACTCCTCCAGGGGACACTCTGGACCGAACTCTTCCCCCCCGGCTCCTAGGCTTTAGCCGTAGTAGTTTTACAGAGTATAAAGTATGTATGGACGCGTGTGTGAGTGAACATATGTGACTAGAAGCATAATGTCTGCCCTTATTCTTCTTCCTGGCGAGGGTCGATGAAGCCCGCTGGACCTCTCTTTCAGCCCGCCGACTAGCCGGCTGGCCACACCTTCCAGAGCGAGCGGCTGTATGAACGTTGAGGCTGCGCAGCCCGCTGCTCCTCTGGCCTTCATTGCACTAAGGATCCATACTGCCCTACCTGCTCCCTGTCCCAGGAAATGTTCCTGTGTGGTAGCTGTCAATGTTTTAATTTCTTTTGTTTTCTTCCCTTAACCTGCATATCTCCAGAACAACGGCCATTGTATTTGTTGTTGATGTCTTTTTGTTGACTTTTTTTTTGTTTTCTTGTTTTCACCTGTCTGTTGAGGCAGTATTCTGAGCTCACTGAGAAAAGGGGGATCATGTTTACACTGGCAGCCCTGCTGAAAGCCTAAGGGAATGGTGGCTATGATGCGCCGCTTGAATTAAGGATCGTTTTTCTGTGTCAGACATTGAAGGGAGGAAGAGGACTGTGCCGTAGTGCTAATTTAAGAAAAAAGAAAAGAAGAAGAAAAAAAAAAAAACAGTGGTGGCACGCAGGGCAAGAATTGCAGTCTGATTGCCCTAAAAGTATCCCCTCTTTGTGGATTCCCCTTTTCACCATCTGCTGTCCAACACACACACACACAGCCATGTGCAGCTACACACAGCAGAGTAGACATTGTCTTTGTGGATCATCTCTAGAAGGCAAGAGACTCTTATCCCCCCCTCCCCTCCCCCCCATTGGACTACATCGTTTTACAAATATTTAAGCCATATGCTTAGTGTCGTCAGGTGGGAAAAAGACTTGGAAAAAAATATGATTTTTATAGGAAGCTACCCTAATGTTCAGCATTCTAAAATAGAGATTTTGGCTTACAGAACTATAGGTGTCATTACTGTAAATTTACAGCATAACCTGCCTAAGTGAGTGTGTGTGGTAGTCTTCCCCCCCCCCCCCCCCCCCATTTTTTTGATATATATGATTCATGTCGTGTTGCTCTGTGACAGAGTGTGGCGGCAATTTCACCATGAGTGGTCAATTTTTATTCATTTTAAATTACATGAAACTGTTGTCCTCATGTCATGATATGTTTAAATCTTGTATATAACGAAGCTGAGGAAGAGTTTTCATTGTTGGAAATGATGGCAGCGTTTCTCTTTTGGTCCTTGATAATTTCAGAGATTTTTAATTTAAAATATGAATGATTTGTTTTGTTTATTTAAACAAGAAAGCAAGGATTTTACCTTCACTTTTCAGTGTTAACTCTGTTTTTTGGGGGGTTTTTCTGGTTGTTGTTGAGTTCCTGACCAGGACGTTGTTTGCTTAAAGACATTACAGCTATTGTACGTCTGTGTGCTGGCTGACACTACGTTTGCACAGCGACACGTGGGCCCAGTTTTGAATTTGTACCACTGTACATTTGAAATCATCAGGATTTAGTGGGAAAACCACGACTATCGAGCCTTACCTGATGTCCTGGTAGACCACAATCCAAACCAAACATTTGTTATAAAGCTAGTTTCATGGTGTCGATCTAAAACTGGGCCAGTGACGAAGGGATCACTCTTCACAGACGAGGGGAACTCTGGCAGGGCCCTGCAATGATGCAGCTGTTCTCTCTCCAATGTCCTTGTGTTGTGGTTTTGAGGTCAATTATATGTAATTTGCTTAGCCTGCTTTAATTGGGAAAATTATAGAGGACCAGCAATTCTCATTGTCAAACTAATGCATAAAAGGTGCATTTTAGTAGTTTACTGCCCTCCCTGTTTGCCACTGTTTGTAGAAACTGTGTGAAATGCTAAAAAAAAAGGGCTACCTGACTGGGTAGATAAAAACTTTTTTTTTAATCCGGCTGTAAATGTGATTCATTCAGCGGCCCTCTTAGATTCCCCTCCATCGTGAAAGTGACTTGAAATAAAGCTTCATCTTTCTTTCTTTTCACTTTAATTTTCTTTCTTTTTTTGATTTTCTGACCATGTTTCCAAAGAAGGCAGGGAAATAATGTTTTCCTAGATGTGGTTTTAGGAAATAAACACAAATAGGGATTTAAACAAATTATACTAGAGCTGTCTGTAATTTTCCATTTTGTACTTCTCCTTTAATTCCTAGCTACACAGCCATTTTACAACACAAAAGACTTGTGCTGGAATAAAACATCATAAAGATCCTATCGGTGTAATGCTTTTCTTTTAACAGTTTTTATGCACCTAACAAAAATAATGTATCTCTGTAAATGTTAACATGTAATTGGTATTTATTCCCATTCAGTTCCTCTGTAATAACAGGTTTTCATTTATGAGCGCATTGGACATAAAGAAAATAAGCTTAAAGGATTAGTTAAACATTTTGGGAAGTATTCTTATATTCACTTTCTTGCAGAGCGTTAGATGAGAAAATGTATGGTTTACGTGCCAGCCAAGAAATAATTTGGTACATAGTCCTGTCTAGAAATATCACAGTTTAGCTTTTACACTTAAATTTATCATGTTAATTGTGTTTGAGGGGTTTGTAGCTGGGTTATTTATATATTTTTACTTATGGACAGAGCCAGGCTGGCTGTTTCTCCTTGCTTCCTGTCTGTATGCTAACGGTCATATTTAAGGTCTCTTCATATTTAACATACAGAGAGTCTTAACGATCTCATCATCGAACGTGAGCTCTGCAAGAAACCAATAGGCTTGTTTCCCTGAATGTCACACTAATTACTCTTCAACAGCATGCAGGAATCCCGAAGGTCCTGTAGAAATTATAATAAGGGAAAAGCATCCTATGTTTTTAAATCACTCTTGGTCAAGGTGTTCTCTTTGGTCTGTAAATGTCAACTTTCACATTTTCTCTTCACTGAGTTACTGGCTGAGAATGGTCTCCAGGTAACCAAAGCCTGTGTTTGCTCTGACCTGTGCCTGTTGTTTAACTGTGGTGTCAGTCACCAGCTGTTGGAAGTCACTGGTTTATATTACAGAGCTTTGATTTCAGCGTGACGTCCAGTCTCCTAGCGGTGGGCTGGTGTCGCTGTGAACTCTCGGCACAAGGCTGCAGAGATCTCCTTACCCTGGCAGAAGGTTCTCTGCTGAATCAACCACAGAGAGATGATTAGTGTTTCCTGTCTGGAACAAACCTGCTGTGCATCTGTGTCGGGCTGGAGTATAGATAAATGTTGAGGTGTGTACCTGAGTATTTTTATAGTGATATATTAGGCCTGCGGCATATTATAGGATTTATTATCACCTCGGCATTATGTTTATGAGCAGCGTTTTTGTTGTAGTCGATGTGGAGCATTTTTTTTTTTTCACAGAATAATGCATTATGTTGTATAAGATCAACGTTTTTGTGTGAAAAATAGTAACTACAGATGTCAGATTTCCCATCTAAATTATTGTGGATATGTGATACAAGGCAGTATAAAATTTAAAGTATGGTACAGCAAAACAGAATAGTTTGACGTTTTGGGGAATATATTGCATCTTCTTGCCAAGAGTTGAGAAAATTGATACCACTCTCATGTCTGTATGATAAATATGAAGCTACAGCAGTCGCTTAGCTTATTTTAGCTTAGCTTAGCACAAAGATGGAAACAGGGAAACAGAATATTAGCCTACCAGCACCTCTCAAGCTCACTAATTAACACATTATATCTTGTTTGTTTTATCCAAACAAAAACAAGTGTAAAAACGTCAGGTTGTGGTTTTACTTGGGTTTATGTACCAAACTTTTTCTTGGCTGGGACCAGTTGCCTGGCAACCATAGGAGGCTCCAGGAAGTTACTTGTCCTAGCCATTGACATAAAAAAATGGTCCTAGCCATAGACCGTAAGAAATGGACACCGCAACGCCATAGGCTTCGACCTTATATACTGTCTATGGCTTCGACGGAGAAGCACTTTTCCAGTGATTGCTGAGCGTTACTGCGCAGCCTCAAACGGAGCTTGATGACAGATGTGACGTGAGCAACCTGTCTGAAATTTGTAAGTCTTCTGGTAGCTGTGCCAAAAGACCCCCCCCACACACACACACACACACACACACACACACACACACACACACACACACACACACACATTGCCTGCGAGCTTCTCCTGACTATACGGTAATTTCTCTACGACAAAGTCGTGTGGTGATGACCGAATTGTTAGCCTATTTTTACAAAAATTGCTGCTACGGGGCCATAATGTCAGATACAAGGTAATGGAGCCTTTTATACATTGTTGTGTTTCTTTAGAAATAAACAATGGACAAATAGTCTTTAAATGCTTCAGATGTAAAGTTATTTGCTGTCAAAGTGACGTCAAAATGAATGGGAGTCAATGGAATGCTAGCGGAAGGTGATGGCTTGTTAGCTTGAGAATCTCCCCATAGGAGGTACGCTTTCTGGATGCTCGCTTACCCCCTTGGTCTTAGCCAAATCGTTTCATAACCACTTCTGTTTTTGTTTGGATTTAACAAACTAGATACGTGTTCGTTAGTGAGCTTTGGAAGTGCTGGTTGGCGGATTTTGTTAGTTTTGAACAGAGCCAGGCTAACTGTCCCGTTTCCAGTCTTTATGCTAAGCTAACTTCATTTTTATCCTGCAGACATGACAGTGGTATCGAACTTCTCATCTAACCCTCGGCAGGACTGCGAATAAGAGTATTTTCCACAGGGTGATCTTTGTCTCACCCAGTAGAGTGTGTGACCCATGTAGGTTGAGCCTTTGGCAGCGGCCCAGGTTCGAATCCAACCCGCCACCCTTTGTTGCTTGTCATGCTGGCTTATGAGTTTCCATCAGCACCTCTGTCCCCCCCCCCTTTGCAGGACTGATTATCACTGACTTGCCGTTTGAAAGATGGTCAAGTGACATTATACCCCTGACCATTGTTGCATGCCATTGACTAATTCTATAGCAGCTGGAGTGACATGCTTCAGGCAGCCAATGGCCTCTAAGGGGGAAAACCACAGGAAGTGAGCTGGAAAATGGCATTAAATATGCACGAAGCTTCACCAATCAAAGGGCTAACAGTCATGAGCCACGGTGGCTGTTGCTCAGCGTGGTGTACAGATGGAGAAAGAGTAATATCAGCCTGCATGGAGACTCCTCAGTACAGCTCCTCCTAAGGTCACCCACATTACACAGACAGAGGAACTTGTGTGTCCTCTGCAGAAGCACCAGTGTTCCTCCTAGACACCTGCAATGAACTATTTCACGGCTACTGCTCCCCAAGGTCCCCAATGTCACGCTTTGACGCCTGCTTCCTCATGAATTCTGCGAGGGTGCGGTGGTGACAGCATCCCTTGAGTCAGCAAGCACTAAAACATCCAGCTGTGGAGAGAAGGTCTGGGCTGAATGTCACTGCAGCAGCCGCCGGGGCATCACAGAGTCTCTCTGGCCCCTCCTGCTGTCACAAGAGAGCATGATGACGGCTGGTCGGACCCTCAGTGTTGATCACATCTTCCTCATGCAAATACTTGTGTCAACACATCCCATAACTTAACATGTGTCTCAGGAGTGCAACAGTGATGAAACACAAGAACTTTGTTGTAAAGGGACAACGTGAAACTGTAATATCAATAGCAGGAAAGTGGATTAAAGAGTCAGTTTATCCAAATCACAAAAGCATACATTGTCTCTTTTGCCCCTTTGGTATCTTACCATGCAGATGGTTTCAGTTTCAGTCTCTGAAATTTCTGCCTTCAACCCAATAGGCTACAATGGAGGTAAACAGAATTTAGAGGTCCCGTATTATGCTCATTATCAGGTTGTATTTTGGGTTTCTACTAGAACATGTTTACATGCTATAATGTTTCTTTTACTGTCTGAATATATCTGTCTGAAACGCTTCATTTTAGCGCCTGTCTCTTAAAGCCCCCATTCCGAAAAGCCCAGTCTGCTCTGATTGATCTGTGTTTCCGGGTCTTCTGCATCTGCAACAATTCTAGTAAATCCACCAAGAGCAAGCATTTAGTGCGACAGTGGCGAGGAAAAACTCCCTTTTAGGAAGAAACCTCGGACAGACCCAGGCTCTTGGTAGGCGGTGTCTGACGGTGTCGGTTGGGGGTGTGATGAACAGTGGCAATAATAGTCACAATAAAGATAATGGAACAGTGACTAGAAATAGTAGTTGTAGTATTTCATGGCATAGCAGGACACTGCAGGGCACCGCAGAGCGTAGCAGGGTGTGACGGCATAGCAGGGCGTGTAGCAGGACCACGGCGACAGCTGCAACCATGATTTTGGTGCCACCCTAATCCAAGGAAACATGCTGGGCGAAAAAAAACAGAAGATCTCCGGGGAATAAGCTCCCCAGAGCTAGGTTAGTAACAAGCATTTCTGAGACATGGATGCACACAAATAATTTACAGGACATTCTGCTCTGCTTTTCACGTTTTTGCTGTCACATGATAAACTCACAGGTGCTGCTAATGCTGCTAATGGGTATCGTCGCTTCCCAGCCCCAGCCAGTTTGAAGAAGGAAACATGGAGGACCACACATATTCAAAATCCAAATTTCAGGAATAGGAGTCTTCTTCTTCACCCAGAAAAAGAAAAAAGGATATTGAAAAGAGCAAGGAGACCGGCTTTTTGAAGCTTGAAGGCTACCATAGCTGTAATACGTACTTTGAACTGCGTGGTGCAAGAGAGTTGATTGCAATATATGATCTCAACGCTAGATGGGAGAAATTCCTACACATTGGACCTTTAAGCCTGAATATAATTTAATCGAGTGAGTCATAAACACCACCACAGTTGTCATGAAGGGGGAACTTAGCTTTAGAGACTGAAGGTCTATGGGGATTGACCCACTGTTGGAGCCAGCCTCAACGGCCACTCGATGAACTGCAATTTTGGGCACTTCCGCATTGACTTCATGTTCAGCACCGAAGGTTGCCGTTTTCCACCTGCTGGCTGTAGCATCCATTTACCAGACAGAGTGGTATCAATCTTCTCTTCTACCTCTCAGCAAGAAAGCGAAAAATAGTATTTCCCAAAATGTCCAAATATTCCTAATAGTAGCTTAATTATTAGCATATCATTCTGGGGTCTGAAAGGCCAAAGAAAAGGAAGCACCCAGGTGAGTGTAATTAAAGATGTGTTCACCTTTTATGTGTGTTATCTTGTCTTAAGAAAGCGTTTTGATTGAAACTGCACCCAAAAAAAAGTCAGTGGTGACATGAGTATCGCAGGCCTCCTGTAACCCCCCCCAAGCAGAGAGAGGAAGAGGATATGGTGTAGTTTAGTTGTCTGTTGCTCCCTCTCAACTCCTGGCCTTTAACAGGGGCAGCTGACGTTAGAGCAGCCTCAGGCACCTGACTGTCTCTGTTGTTTCTGCTGTCAGTATTTTTTGCTCTACCCCCTTCCTCCCTCCCTCTAGAGTTCCTGGCTGATGTCCAAACTCCTCCAGCTCTTTGTAGGAGTGACCTTTGCAGAGGCAGACTGACAGACCGGCTCGAGCGCTCACTCTCTTGGTGGTGGGAGTGGTGTCAGTGTGTGGTACCGGCAGCAGAGAGCAGAAAGAGGGCTGAAAGGATCATTTGAACACAACTGTTACTGAGGCTTCCCCACTGAGTCTTAGCTACTGTCTTGAAAAATAACCTATTTAATGGTTTTTGAAGCCTTTTTAAACTAGAAACATAAAAAGTGCATGTTTTAGCAGACTATTCCAATGAGATATGGCTCTGTACAACGCATACACACTTTTTTTTAACCTTTAATTATACAGGTAGGCCTAATCTCATTGAGATACAGGGGCTCATTCTCAAGAGAGAGCAGAGCACACTTTGTCATAGCAACCGTTGATAAAAGGGGTGCATTTACTTACTAATATAAAACGTTGTGTTTATCTTACTCAGTCCCTAAATGCAAAATGTGCATTTAGAGTCAGCTGCTGACTCTGTTTAAGGTGTTTAAGGGCAGTGGTCAGACAAGACTACACCTCATTGGTTTTATTAACATTACAAATGTTTGATAGCTGTCCAAATACAGCAAAATATTAAATTCCAGTAAGACCTTGAGAAATCTATTGAAGATTTTTTTTTTTAATCCCCAATCCGTTTTGGTTATCTTTTTTTTCAAATTTCCTGTAGTCTTGCCAGATTTAGTGCCCTTTATTTAGAATCTAAATAAAGGGCACTAGCCAAACCTATCTACACAGCGCTGCGGAGGCACATAACTTTGACCCTGCTTTAACCTGACTGTGAGTTTCTGGCGCCACCTGTGGAGAGTTCATAGATATGTGGAGAGTTGAGCTCCTCTACCCGCTCTACTCTCGCGGGTTTCAGGCGCTTAGCAACCTCGCAACTTGCGTCTTCGTCCTGACCAATCAGGAGTCACCGTGCGGAGAGAGCAGGCCAATCATGATTGAGGATTTGGGCACCAATTTAAACCGAGAGCAAACACTTCCTGTTTTGTTAACTGCAATACACACGAGTAAACGACCAAAGAAAAGCCAAACATCTGGTCTCTGTTTAAGCATCTTTATTGGGAACAATCCACAGCGACTAGAGACTAATCGATCGCTGGTTCAACTTTATGTTTAAGTACAGCCGAATCTATCCTAACTGTAACGCTAGCTAACGTAAAAGTCAGCTAACGTTTAACGTTAGCTTCGTTTTAAAAAGTAAGATGCCGTCCCGTGTTGAGGATTACGAGGTGTTGTTCACAATAGGCTCAGGTTCATATGGAAAATGCCAGAAAATAAGACGGAAATCTGATGAGAAAGTAAGTCACGTTCAAACATTTTGTCTGCACAAAACCAATTAGCTAGCTACCTGTCGGTAACGTTAACCTGCCCGGGGGAGTCTTTGTTAAACTGACATTACCGGGTGTGTTCATGCAGAAATTATTACGTCTGTGTTTTGAATTGTTTTCAGCACGAACCTCACACAAAAACCGTCGAGCAACAACTCCGTCCAGTAACTGAAAGATGATAATCAAAATGGTGAAGTGTTGGACACTATTTTTAACAGTCAAAGCCAGATTTTAGGGGTTAAAGGTTCTGTTTATCAAATGGCATCACAACTGGATGGCAGCTCCGTTGGTAACTTATATTTACCAAAACAAAGAAATAAAACTGTTGAGAAAGGTCAAACTTTTTTGTCAGCAGCAGTACAGGTGTAATGCTAGTTAGTTAATGAAATACATTATGGGTTACAGCTGTAAACATTGCATTCAGGGGTTCAAGGAGCCTCTGGCTTTGACACACCTGAATGTAATGTTGCCATTTACAGCTGCAAAGATTAGTCTAATATGTCACCTTGTGTTCTAGGGAATTAAAATGTATTAATTCTGTGTATAACAAGTAAAAATGTAGCTGCTGATATGCTGCAGTGGAATATGTTTCAAGCAAGACTATGCAACCTTTGAAACAATAAAATCACACCATCTCACTCTTACTAAATATATACATATAAAAATATAAACTTGTAAGCAATATAACGCCTGTGCTCAATTCAGTATGCTCAAGGGTTTTGCAGCTACAGCCTCATTACTTTGTCTGATATGACCTGTAGCCTATGGTAGCTATTGTTGGTGAACTTGAGATAGATGTTATGTAACTGACTTTACTGAGTCAGTTCACATACTCAATGACTCTTCTTGTGCACCTTTTTACACTACATTTAGTCATTTAGTGTAATCCTATAATTTACATGCATTACAATGCATCATAAATGGATGTACAGTATGAATTGAAGCTCTATCCCGGGTAATTAAACCACTTTTGTTTTGTAGATCCTGGTGTGGAAGGAGCTAGACTATGGCACCATGGCGGAGAGTGAAAAGCAGATGCTGGTGTCTGAGGTGAACCTCCTGAGGGAGCTCAAGCACCCAAACATAGTGAGGTATTACGACCGCATCATAGACCGGACTAATGCCACGCTGTACATTGTCATGGAGTACTGCGAGGGTGGGGACCTGTCCAGCCTCATCACCCGATGCATCAAGGAAAGGTAGGTTGCATATTTGTGTGCATTGTAAAATATATGGGTTTTATGCTCCCCCACTTTACCTCTGTGCTTCTTGACAGTGTCTGCAGAATTAAGTGTGTGTTTTTACCATGGCAGGCGTTATTTGGAGGAGCAGTTTGTCCTGCGAGTCATGGCACAGCTCACATTAGCCCTGAAGGAGTGCCACAGACGCAGTGATGGCAGAGCAACGGTTCTTCATCGAGACCTGAAACCAGCCAACATCTTCCTCGACATCAGACAGAATGTGAAGCTTGGAGACTTTGGCCTTGCGAGGATCCTGAACCATGACACCAGTTTTGCAAAGACATTTGTCGGGACACCTTACTACATGTCACCAGTGAGTTGTTTAATTCTGCTGTCTGTGAGGTTTTTCTTCCCAGACTTTTAGACAGAATATTTGAAACATTTAACCTGATTTCTTCCATCCATCCATCTTCGTCCGCTTATCCGGTGTCGGGTCGCGGGGGGAGCAGCTCCAGCAACCTCCTGATCATACACACTAAAAAATGCCGGGTCTATTTTAACCCAATTTGTGTCAATCTAGCACTGACCCAGGACTGGGTAAAGTTTGCACAGTACCATTAAAAACAAGCATAAAAACCACTGGGTCACCAATCGCACCCAAAAAAAAAAAATGTTGACCCAGTTTTAGTGTTATTTATATTATTTCCAGTAGTCATACTAATATGTAGTTATTTTGACCCAGTAACGATATCATATTTACATTAGTCCCGCATTGCCAGACCTATCCTCACAGAGCTGTGGCGTAAGGTCTGGCTACAAATACATAAATACATTCTGGGACGGGAGAAAAAAAACGCTCTTCATTTCTTTGAACCAATCCCAATCGTCTTGGGCGGCACTAAGTTCCGGACGCAGCGATGGTGGCTATGCAAAATGGTCTCGGGAAGGAACTTGTTTTGGTGGAACATTTCCACACCGCAAAAGAAAACGGCACATAAAATATTAAATAAAGACAACTCTTCACACAATACAGTAACGTGAACCATTTAAATTAGCTGGATACATAGTTAAATGTAATTTGCTCTTACCAGTGTATCGCGGTGTGTACTTCCTCCACAGCAGTCCTGCCAATTGGTCCCAAAACGTCCTAAACAATTCATGCACATTTGGATTATTTCCAAAACAGTAAAAAAATAAAATAAAAAACATGGCCTATAGAATAGTTTAAGCGTATTTTAAGTAATTTATAATTGTAGAAGTTGGTTATGTGCATTGTTTTGTGTGTATGTCATAAAAATACTATTATTATTTTAAGCCATTTCTTTTAAATATTTGACACATTTTAAAGAAAATATGAAGTAATTCATGGGGACAGAAATGTTGTTGCATCACCTGAATGGGTATACAGAATAATAACCCAGTGGTGGTTAAAATTTATAATAACCCAGTGGTGGTTAAAATGTGTAGTATTATTATTATTATTATTATTATTATTATTATTATTATTATTATATGACCTAGTATTTGGGTCATTATTCCTTCTGTATTAGAAAACAACCCAATAAAAAACACCCAAAGCCAACATACCCTGAGGCTGGGTTAGTAACCTGACCCAGTATGTCTTTAGGGTGTAGCCTATTCAGAATTTAAAAATTAAACTCAGAATGTTAATCTCTACCCAAAGCAGAAAACAAAGTCCACTAAATTCTGCAGATTTTCATTCTGCATCACCGCTGAAAACTGAAAAAACTTCAGCAGATTCTGTTTGGGTCTGCTAATCAGCCAATTTGCCACTAACTGTCACAATTTTTCCTTCAGGAACAAATAGACCGGATGTCATACAACGAGAAATCCGATATTTGGTCGCTGGGATGTTTGCTGTATGAACTCTGTGCATTGTCGTAAGTTTTCCAACTCCTCAGCTTGAGCTGATTTCCCCAGCAGGTGGTTTGTTAACTGTGAATCTGACATTTTCCCTGGATTCCTCCTGTTTAGACCCCCGTTTACAGCTTACAACCAAAAACAGCTCGCAGAGAAGATCAGAGAGGGGAAGTTCAGAAGAATCCCGTACCGATACTCTGAGGAACTAAACACCTTACTCAGCAAAATGCTCAACCTGAAGGTTAGAAATGAATCATTTTGTCAGAATCTTTACTTGTGCTACCAGTTAGTCAGTTTGTTGTCATGTAGGTAGGGTTCAGTAATCTGGTCTTTGTTGTCAGGACTATCTGAGACCCTCTGTGGAGTCTATTCTCCAGAGCAGCCTGTTGGCTGATGCTGTTGCTGAGGAGCAAAGGAGGGCACAGGTGCGTCTCCGAAGGAGGTCGGACGACTCTGACTGTCCCCTTAACAAGCCGGCTGAACCGAAGCCCGCCTCTGCCGCAGAGCTCAGACTCAGGGAACAGGCGCTACGGGACCGAGAAAAGGCACTGAAGGAACGTGAGGAGAGGCTGGAGCGTAAGGCTTTTATTTCTACTCCCCTTTGTGCCACACCGGCCCCCATCTGTGAGACAGTATGACCCCTGCAGACCTGCAGCTGGGCTTTTCACAACCTCAAAAAACATTTTTCTTTTGTGAATTACCTTTTGTGTATCATTCTTCAGGTGTAAATAGTATTGCATGATACCTTTTCTAAAGTGATTAGGGGATCTATAAGTGAAGTCATGTATGTTTGACATTTTTAAAACTATCCACTTGCACTAAGGCCTAAACATAAATGTTCTGCAGGTAAACTAAAACAAGTTTGTGTTGCCTGTGTCAGAAGTGTTGCAGCGAAATGTTAACCTACTTTCAGTTTCTTCCACATCTACAGCACCTGGCTGACAGTGAATATAATATACTGTATATGCATTCCTCTCAAATTTGCAAATAAAGAATGGAGTGTCACATGGCAATTAAGTGCTACCAATTCCAAAAATAAAGGTCTTATTTTGTCCTTTCACCGCAGAAAGAGAGCAGGAGCTTTGTGTTCGTGAGCGAATGTCAAATGAGCAGCTTTTGAGGTAAAAGGCTAGAAATGAAACAATCAATACTTTGCCATTTCTCCTATTTTGCTCATTCTACAATGTCAATCTTACCAACTGGTTGGTGTAAACTCTTTATCCTAATGTTACAGGGCAGAGAGTTTATTGAAGAATTACAACCGTCTTCAGCAGCAGAGGGACCTGGCACCATTCTATGGCAAAGACATAGGTATGGGAATTGGACGAAGACCTCTGGACTTACTGAACCGAGACCAGAACTGAGCAAAGTTTTTTTTCTATGGGTTCATGTGGATGACTAAAATCAAGTTTATTTATTACTTTTTAAATCATGTAAATTATGTTTTTATACACTCAATAAAGAATTAGTACACACCACAATCAAATTAGCTGTCATGTTGGATTGCAACGACTGTTATAAGGTCTGTCAGATGATATAATGTTTCTTTTTATTAATTATTGACTCCTTACCATTTGGTCCTAGATGGAGAAAACCTCTCCCCTGGCAAAAAGAAGGTCCACTTTGCTGGTTCTGGTGAGAGCAAAGAGAACCAGCGGCCTGATGCTCGTCCGAGTGTGACGTCCCAGGAGCTGATTTTGAGGAGGCTGCAGGCGGCCAAGCTGCGTGCTCAAACACTGAATGAAGTGGAGAAGACTTGTCAATTCAAGAGCAGGCAGATGCTCGGCATCCGCTGATCATACAGATATCACTGTCTGACTACTGACTGATATGGGAAGACTAGGAGTCATAATAACTGGATGTAAATTAAGCTTTATTTATGATAATTCAGTAGCTGTGATAGTTAAGCCAAATGATTGTTATTGCTTTGTAGTGTAAGTTTTGTTTAATTTTGATGTGTGGATGTGATTATTTTATGACAGTTTGTGAATGTACTGTGTATTCTTGCTAGATGTATGTATATTTTGCTTACTGCAAAATTACTGCTTAGGAACAGACATAAATGGGCAGGTTGTTTGATGACTTGTATCTACAACAAAATGTAAAAACTTGTTATAATAGTATATATGAAGAATATATATATAGTAAAATGAAATATCCATACAAAAATTTTGTTACTTTTTGTAAAACCAATTACTCAAAACTACTTCCTTTAAGTATACTACAAATGCAATCTAGAGTGCTTCAAGACATAACCACAAGGGGTCACCAGGTTTCCATGAAAGGTCAGCCACTGGATTGAGAAACTAATGCCATTAATTACAGGCAACAGCAATAGGCTTCACACCTGAACGTTGTTTGTTCTTGATTTATAGCAGATTAGAGAATATAATTAAAAGGACATTTGTATTATGTTTTTTTTTTTTTTTTTTTTTTACAATAACAGACTTCCAGGTTACAGTTGATGAATAAAAAGACAAAAACTTTTAGATGGGTTTTCAATGATTAAAAATATGTACAATTATTATATAAGACATAACTAAATTTGGTTTAATTCCATTAAAAATAATTGACAGTTAAATTAGGATATACTGAGGCACATTTAACACCTTTATTTTTTGATTAGATCTTCAGTGATGAGAAACACTAAATTCATCAATAAAAAAGGTGGTAAAAGTGCCAGTGTTGTCCTATTTACATACATTATGTTAATAGATAAGAACTAAAGTACCGATACTACATAGATTTACAGATACATTAAGGTAGTCATCGCGAGATTATAGTTGTGGTCAGCGTGCGTAGCAACCGCTGTTGTCTGGCTTGTTTGCTCCGCCTTATTGCGAGAGTTGCAGAATTTGACCAATCAGATTCAATCGTGTGCCCTCTCCACCAATAGGAATCGTCCAAGGCGTGTCCATATGGTGCTGTGTTCCGTGTGGAAAGTTTACCGGCTCGGGTGCAAAGTTTCAGCCGTCTGCAAACCGGGGCTCGTCGGCAAACGTTTCTGGAATATACTGGTGTCGACCACGGTCTATTTGTACGGTAAATAACCGTTTGCCGAATTCATTTGACCTGTGGTTGTCTTCAGATCCAGCCGAGTGATGCTGCCGCCGCTGGAAAACAGCAGTGTGTAAAGACGCTGTTAGCATCGATCGTATTGTCTCAGGGAGCCAGCTAGCGTAACGTAAGTCGTTATCTTCGAGCGGTGTTAAACCAGAGAGATAGCTAACGTTAGCTGATGTCCTATTGAGCTCGTTAGACGGCTGTGAAACCTTATTTAACGTCAAAAACTCGAAACTTGACTCGACGAAGGACTGTGAAGAAGGGAAAATGGCTTTTGAGCCAAATCGTGTACGGCTGCTATGCATGCTCTCATTGACTTTCGGGTTTTTCATTGTGGAAGTGGTTGTAAGCCGGATCACCTCATCTCTATCAATGCTGTCGGACTCCTTTCATATGTTGTCGGACGTCATTGCGCTGGTCGTGGCTCTGGTCGCGGTGCGATTCGCTGAGAAAACCCATGCGACCAACAAAAACACCTTCGGGTGGATCCGGGCGGAGGTGATGGGGGCTCTGGTCAACGCCGTCTTCCTCACGGCGCTGTGCTTCACCATCGTCCTGGAGGCTGTCGAGCGTTTTACCGAGCCCGATGAGATCGATAGTCCGCTGGTGGTCGCCGGGGTCGGTGCCGCGGGACTCCTAATCAACCTGCTTGGGCTCTGCTTGTTCCGCGGGCACGCTGGCGGAGGCCACGGACACTCCCACGGAGGGCACTCTCATGGAAATAAGAACAAGAGGGGTAAAACCGGCAAGTCCCAGAAGGCTGGGAATGGGTCTTCAGGAGAGGAGACCAACAACTTGGTAGGAAACCACAACAGCCCAGGAGATGTCAGACCAAGAAATGGTAAGTATGGACAGTTGGAGCATTTTCACTGAACTGTGACGTTAGTCATTGTGGTTTTAGAATATTGAGTCATATTTGTCTTCGTTAAATTATGTAATTTAATGTTAAAGTGTGTAGTGCATGCCAGTATAAAGTGCCCAAACCCTGTAAGTCCAGCCTCAGTGTGTCCCACGTTGAAGCTGACAGCAAGTGCCAGACTTTGTCTCCATTGTTAGCAGACCAGATTGCGTAACAGGCTGTTACTAACCGTACATACGTATATCTTCAGTGTACCCTGAGGACACCCTGTCTGAGTGACTAATCTTTGTTTTTCTTCTGCGGTAGTAGCATCCATTTAGACAAATGTGTTTTGATATCAGATATTTATTGTTGGGTTATTATATCAAAGGAAACGTGACATAGACGGCTACAGTTTCAGGCTTTGTAAGATGACCACTATCAGATCAGATGGCTTATAAATAATTCAATACATCTTTATTAATCCAGGAAGGCAATTTGATTTTGGGCACAAGTAATACGCGACAAGAAACAGACATATGCAAAGACAGACAATTACAAGCAAAACAGCTGTTGGGGGACTATGAAGGGTTGACAGTGCAGTTGCAAGTAGCCAAATCAATTATGAACTCAGTCAAGAAAAATCTTGTCTTTGATGTAGTTGAAACTTGTAAAAGTGTCCTCAATCAAAATCTGTTAGTGGATTCATACAATAGTGATAACCCAGAACATACAAGCATAAACAGAAACAACTCATAATTTAGTCTGTTAGTTAGGGTCAGATATGAGTTTGTCTGCTTGTTGAAAATAAAGCAACAGATTACCCCCAAAAAGCTTGTCCTCATCCACTAGAGGGTTAAACCCTACAGAAGACCATTTCTCCCCCCACACAGTTGGGCAGTTTCAATAAGTGGAGGCTATACCACCCACCCCCTCCGTGCACTGATGACTGTTACTGGGTCATACATCAGTGTAACTGTGGACTCGACAGCCTCAGCCACACCATTAGCCGTTGATGAATGACCCGTGGTGTCCCAGAGGGCAGCCATTGCTCAGGTGCCGTTCCCGCAGAGCTTTGAAGCTACTGTGCTGCCTGCAATTACTAATTAAATATGAGTTTAGGATCCAAAATGTTGAGATTTTGTCATATAATCCAGCATGGCGGTCTGGTATGTTTCTCTTGTTTATAGCCCCGGGCAGTTATAGCACAGACTCAGTCATTCATCGTCTTCCACAGTGGAAGCTAGAGCATTGTTAGCAAGAAAATAAAAATCACTAATATGTCAACTTAATGTCTTAGTAAATTGCCCTTAGTCATCCTCCTCTTGACCAGCTCCAACACGTGTCACCTGATAATATCTCAGGCTGCTTTGTTTCAAGTTTCAAATGGACATAAGCTTTTACCCAAAATGATATAGGCCTAACTGAGCAATTAAGTAACTGGCTGCCACTGATGACACCTTCTTGGAATCTCCTACTGCTGGTTGATTTTGTTGCATCTTATTTTTTGGCACCGTAACAATAATTATCTGTTTTTTTGTAATTTCTCAAAACGATATTTTTTTTATTTTTTGTCTTTTTATATCTATTTTGAATGCTGTATAATTATCTCCATATTCACTTCATGTTCCGGGAAACTAAACTATCCGTTGTTTTTATCTACAGAAATCAGCTGTAAAGACAGCACAGAGGTGCAGATGAATGGCAACCCCCACTTTGAGGAGATGGACCATGACCACGACGCATCGTCGCAGCTCAACATGCGCGGGGTCTTCCTGCACGTTTTGGGTGACGCCCTTGGCTCTGTCATTGTGGTGGTCAATTCCTTAATATTTACCTTTGTGTGGCAACCCTGCATCAGCGGTGAAACGTGCGTGAACCCGTGTATCAACAGCCACACCACAGACCACCAGCATGTCAATCACACGCTGGTTGACCTGCTTGAAGGTCCCACTATGTCAGCCATGAAGTTTGCAGGCCCCTGCTGGGTTCTCTACCTGGATCCCACACTCTGCATCATCATGGTGACCATCCTGCTGTATACTACCTATCCGCTGCTCAAAGAGTCTGCCCTCATCCTGCTGCAGACAGTGCCCAAGCAGATCAACATGAGCCGGCTCAACGAGCGGCTGCTAGGTCTAGAGGGTGTCCTGGCCATCCACGAGCTGCACATCTGGCAGCTGGCTGGCAGTCGCATCATTGCCACGGCACACATCAAGTGCCACGACCCCACTTCTTACATGGAGGTGGCCAAGCGCATCAAGGACTTCTTCCACGACGAGGGCATCCACGCCACCACCATCCAGCCAGAGTTTGTCACGTTCAACTCAGAGTCTCGAGACTCCCTCTGTGAGCTTTCCTGTCGGACTCAGTGTGCTCCCAAGCTGTGCTGCGGCTCTGCAGACAAACCGAACACAGGCTCTGATAAGAAGGCGAGCAGTGACTGCAAGGCTGCCGGTGCTTCAGCCCTGGAGGTGATCAGTGAGACCCCAGAGCAGGAAGCAGGCGTTCAGGTGTGCCCTCAGTCAGGGATTACCATCACTAGAGAGGTGGAGTCATCTCTGTGAGATGGAGGGGACATATAGAAACAGAGGAGAAGCTGGAAAACCAGCACACCAGGCTAAAATCATTGTCATGGACACTGTTATCTTTTTGACCCGTGGCTCTGTTGTGGTCCTGACAAAAAAATTATTTTCCTTAGCTTTTACCCTCTGTTACTGCCCCTTGTTATGGCTGAAAAATCCCCCACAAAAAACCCTCTGTATTCATGCATTTGAGCCATTTCGTTTCATCTTTCCTCTCTCTGTATACCTATTTCCATCCCCTCTCTCCCAGCCTCTCCTCTGTCACTTGGCCCCCCTCTTGTTGCCCTGACAGTATGGTGGCGATGCATGTCGGGGTTCTCTGACCTTATCTCCTCCAGGACTGGAGCGAGGCCTGCATGAGTGTCCCTCATTAGCACCGTGTTGTGATGTGTCATCTCGTCCCATGGGGTTTCTGTGCCAAAGCTTCTCACTGCAGGACTGAAGGGACCTGAGAGACGTCCTCGCCTCTAAAAGGACACACACAACACAGCATGTCGGAGCACACATCCCTAGGTTATGTTGTTTAGCCTTTGGACCTGTTGGAAAAGAATTGACCCTTTTTTTTTTTTTTTTTTTTTTTTTTTTTTTTTCTTTTTTTTTGCGTAGGCTTTGAGCAGATCTATTTTCTTACCCTCTGGTCCCAAATGGAAGAGTATTGTATGGCATAATAATTTAAGTATTTTAAGTTATTAGAAATTATCTATTTCTTTCTGTAGATGCTGTTTGTAATATTTAGTTTGGATGTTAGAAACATATTTGCAATTTTTCTGTCTTGAATTTTTTGACAGACCATCTATGCTGTAGTCCGTTTTTCAAATGTGACATTTTATAATGATTTTGTTTCTCAAGACTTTTCTCTGGCCTTGACTCAGTTTTACTTGCAGTCATCAGTTGGATACAGAAGCTGTATCAACACCTCTCTCACCTTGCCTTTTTAAATGCAAAAACCTGCGGTTGTTCTAGCACTAATTATAGGAGACACAGTGTAACTGAACCTCTTGCATTGGCACAATCACCTAATTAAATGTTCATTCATACAGTTGATGCCTTGCAAGCCAGAGGGTTGGATCTGTTGTGAAGAAATGAGCACTGGATGCCATTAATTAAACTATTCCCTGTATGAATCTGTACTGGGAAGCTTTCCGATGATGGCTGTTGAGGATTAAAATCCTCATGAATGTGTTTGGCACCATGACACAATCCACGCTGAGGGAGTTTTTATATTTCCAAGATGTTCTGCTATGTTTGCATGACCAAACTGAGACCAGTTTGACTTTCAGGAGTTCCATTGAAGCTCCAGTTGCTGCTTACCAGTACCTGCTGGTATCTACTTACATAACTCATAACTGTGTAGTGAATGACTCATCTTACAGCTTTTCTGTCCTCTGCTTTGGACAGCTGAGCAGGCTGTTTTTGCTGAATTGAAGTCCATATGGTGGCCTTTAAAATTTGATGAATTTTCCCTCATCACCACAGATATCATAGCCTGGTTGACACCACACCCTTCTCAGTTGTAACTGAGAGTGGGTCTGGGGAAGGTTCATTCACAGCCCATCACCAACGGACGCCGCTGAAATGCCTCTGGGCGCAATTGGATAGACCTAAAACCAATCGGAGCGATGAAGGAGATGACGCTTCAACGTCGCTGCTCTATCATCATCGTGTAAAGCCTTCCTCAACGGTTGTGATTGGTACCTCGATTTGGAAAAATTGGAAATGGGCTTGAATGGGCTCTTGGGCAGACTGACTTGCAGAGCAAATCTCAAATTTGCCAGAAGTTCATCAGGGTTTTCCCAGGCTACAGATATAATTTAAAGGTGATCCATCGATGTGTTTTCAGATTTCCACTCCTAAATAAATGTGTATGCAATATAGAAATATGTGCTGGGATAATATTTTGATGCGGTCCTTCATTTGTAATGTTGGGTCACTTTTATTCTGTATCTTTTAAGACTTGAGCTCTATGTGCAAATTTAAACCGAGTGTTTTTTTTTTTTTTTTTAGATATGGCATGTCAAGTGATGTGTTTTTGATATACTATATATCTACAGTACCTGTCCAATGTGTCGTGAAATAAAAACAAAATATGACTGTTTGGTACAGTTGATGAATCAAAATGTCCTTTGCTTTATTTTTACTTTCTTTAACCTTTTCAGTCAAAGTAAATTAGTTAATTTATTTATATAATTAAAAGAAACAACTACAAAGAGACAAAAAAACAACTTCGAAAAGATGTAAAATGACTACAAATGACATGGTCATGTTGTTTGTAGTCCTTTTGTGTCCCTTTCAGTCCAGGTGTCTTGCTGAGTGATTCCCTGGCTGCAATAATGGTGCAGGGATTTAGAGAGCACCACTTCGGAAGACCTGGAAACGCTGACCAATAAGAACAGACTGGACTTTTTCGGGAGGGGGACTTAAAGAGACACAAGCTAAAAGTGAGTTAAAAAAAAAAAGTGTTTCAGACAGTTGTATTCAGACAAATTTGAAATGTTTTTTGAACATTCAAGCATGTAAACATGTTCTTGTAAAAATAAAAACATATTCCTGAAAGCCTGGAGCTAACGGCTACACAGCTAAACAGAGAATGTGATGCTGGGTTGAAAGGACGCAGAGCAGTAGGAGATTTGTGAGTTGACTTTTGGATTCATAATTATTTATTTATGTCACAAAGACACTGTAATTCCACAATGGATTAAAAAAGCTTCTGGATGGCCTACAATTGTTAGATGATCTCGTTAAAACGGCGTATTCCTCTGCTTCTAAACACACAAAAATGAAGTCTCTGCTGTATTGATCTGGAGATATTAAATATTGCATTATACCATGTAGTTTTGTGTCGTATATGACACCGTTGACTTTAAGCAGGGGTTTTGCACAGGTCGGCATCATTTATTACACTCACTCAGCTTACATTCCAGTCCTGTAAAGTCCAACTGAAATTAAGATGCGTGTTTATTTTGCTTGCATTGCTTGCTTTGTAAAACATATCTTGTGAGCACAAAACTTTGAGAACTCACAGATTACACAAACATCCCAAACATACTAGGTAGAAGAAGTTATAATAATATATCTATATTCGTATATCTTGTAGGGATGACCCGAAAAGTTGACTATTCGAAGATTCGATTTAAGGAGCCTGATTCGACTGGCAATCTCACAGTCAAATGTCTGAAAATGTGGTTAGAGACAAAGGGTCATTCCATTCAGGCTACACAAGGGGGCCGAATGTGTTTTTTCCTAATAAATCATGATATATATAGTCTATATTGGTAAAAAATAGCATCCTATAAATAACTCAGATATCCCAAATCCCCTTTGTAAAAACCTTTGACTCTAATATGTTAACAAAATAAAAAAAGAATTTTGAACCTGGCTTTATCCAATATTCAGATTTCTGCTCTGGAAATGTATGCAAATTAGCGCAGATAATGCTTCATTTCCATATTTAAACATAAAATTCCAGAAAACTTGTAATACAAAAGATATTTGTCTTAATGTAAGTAATCAACTAGGGAAGTTTCATCTATTAGTTAATTTTCTGTTCCAGTTCACCTGCAGTGTCTTCCCTTAAACCAGCCAGTGAAACTAAGATGGATCATAACCTATAGAAAATAAAGGGCGTTTCAAGCCATCTTTTTACTTATTAATAACTAATATTCTCAACAGAGCCTACCTACCAAACTTGCAGTAGGAGTTTAATTGTTATTGAAAACCACATGAACAAACAAAATATATGTAAAGATACACACATGTTGATCTGTAAGACCTACAGGATGTTTGTGGCTCATGTCTTCTGTCAAGCTACAAAACCTCCGACTATCTAAACAGTAATAATGGTTACAAGTAAATCTGAAGTGTGAGTGAGTTGGGGAGCGCCACGCTGCAATTACATAAGTCCATAATCACAGCATTTCACTCTCTTGTCCGCGGTGTAAAGAAGTGGATACTGGGTTGAATATGTGCGTTTCAGTGGGAGTCTGATGTGGCTGCCGACTGTGAATGTGTGGCTGACGGAGCAGCCGCCACCGACCTGATGGGACTTATGTAAGAGGCCCGGGGGCATTCCAAAGGCAACAGGCACGGGGCTCTACCCGGCATTCCTCAGTGCTATCGGGCCGCTCTCTCCTCCCTCTCTGTCCCTTTTCATGTGGACAGAAAGAGGTTCATGCATGGAGCAGCTTTAATTTTGGGCTCTTTGTTTAAGTCACTTGTGGTTTGCACCTTTACTGCAGCCAGTTGTATGCAGACAGTGAAGTGGGCCTGTAAGCATCCAATGCTGACCCCAGTTTGTGTTCAAGATTGGTAGGTTGATTACGGTTGCCTGGCAAGCAGCTGAGATTCCATTAAGTTACTGGCCCCGGCTAAGAAATAGTCTGGCACGTTACCCACTGTCAAACAGCGAATTGTCGTTTTTACACTTTGATTTTTGTGGATGGATAAAACAAACAACACATACCATTAATTAGTAAGCTTTAGTTTCCTTTCAACAGAGCCAGGCCAGCTGTTTCCCTCTGTTTCAAGTCTTTGTGCTAAGCTAAGCTAACTGATTGATGGCTGTAGCCATATATTTAATGTACTGACGTGAGAGTGGTATCTATCTTCTCATCTAAATATCTGCCAGAAAGCGAATAAGCATATTTCCCAAAATGTATAACTATCTGAATGAACTTATCGAACTTAAAAAAAAAAAGTGTAATGTCAGATTAGGTTTGACAGTTGGACAGGCAGGAATCCCCATAACAGTAAATGACTGCCAATGTTGGATATTTTAAGTCCTGTAGCAAGCCAATGTACTGGTAAAACCCAACTGTGTGTGTGTGTGTGTGTGTGTGTGTGTGTGTGTGTGTGTGTGTGTGTGTGTGTGTGTGTGTGTGTGTGTTCACACCAGGCCATCTGTCTCCCTGGCTTTGTCCCTGGGATTTTCATACCGGGTGAGCAGGGGAGGGGAGGGAGGGGGGGGGGGGGATAGGGGAACGACACTGGACTTGAGGGTGAGAGGTCACTCACTGCTGCTAAATAGATTCACCTTTGCCAGCACAGCGTTTGTACACACAATACCCCAAAAGAGGTGTCCTGATGATACGTGAAGCTTATCCCCAGTATGTGACTCAAATGTGTTACTAATTTATTGCCGTCACCAATCTAAACATTGATTTTTCTGAAAAATTGTCATCAGGCAATCTTCGAAAAAGTGAGAGGGTCGTAAGAAAAAACATGATAATTAATAAGTGCTGGGAGGTAGATGTGGTTATCTTTGGACAGAGCCAGGCTACCCGTTTCCACTCTTTGTGCTAAGCTAAGCTAATCAGCTGCTGGCTGTAGCTTTATACTTATCATAGGAAGATGAGTAGTTTCAATCTTCTCATCTAACTCTCGAAAAGAAAGCGAATGAGCTTTTCCCCAACAGCTTTGAAGATACCATGTCCTTAAAATATCAGCTGATACTTCGTAAGGCCACACCGTAACATTTATTATCATTGTGTAATGATATACTTACTGTAAATCTTGATATGGTTTCTCCTTTCGTCACATGCTAAAATATTTCTTCCCTGTCCAGTTTTGGACATTTTTTGGATAAACTGAAAGAAAAGTGTTGCTTTATGAGTTGAGAAATGTGTCCATTAAAAACAAACCATTGGAAAATTGAAAAAATGCATTAGGGCTCTTTTGCTTTTCTCAGTAAAAGTTGACGTTTTGTTTTTCACAATGCAATTTTGTCACTAAAATAAATACGTTTCAACAGAAATTAGCACCACAGTCTGTTTACATTAACCACTGACATCAACACTGGACACTGGCAGGCCTGCTTGGTTCTTACAGGGAATGATTCTAAAGATTTACAAAGAATATGTTTACAGCATTAACTATCTAACCGGGACATTTTGGGACCGATTAGCAGGATTGCTATGGACGAAATACACACGGCGATAAACTGGCAAGAGCAAATTACGTTTAACCATGTATCCAGCAAATTTAAATAGCTCACATTACTGTATTGCGTTATGTATAACTTTGTTTAATAGTATATGTGGCGTTTCCTCCAGACTATAGCGCCGCCCAACATGATTGTGATTGGTTTAAAGAAATGCAAACAACCCAGAGCGTTTTTTGTCCTGTCCCAGAATGTATAGCCAGTCTTTACTCCACAGCGCTGTGGAGATGAGTCTGGCAATGAAGCCTAAACTTTAACCAAAACATGTATTCTCCTAAGGGCCTGATACACTTACACTTTTTTTTTTAACATACTTACTGTCAGTAAATTTACCAGATTGATTGATTTCACTTGTTATATTTTGCTACACAGTCAGCTTCACATGTGACAGTAAGCATTGTGGTCTGACCAAATGCTGGCAGCTCCATTTCAGCTTTTCTTTCAATAAAACAAATTCAGAATTACTGAACTGAAACACTGACATGTGGCCAAAAAGCAGAACTTTGACTTTTTAAACCAGTGAATATGGAATAAATGCTGTTGAACAGCCTGGTTTTGTGTACGTCAGTCAGTGTGTAGGCTGTAAAGATGAACTGATGACTCGGATGACTTTCATGGATTTAAATGAAGACGGATCTTACAGCTTGTTTCACTTCCTTTGTTCTGCACTTTCTAAACAGTAGATGTATTTCCTTGGTGAATTATTGGCAAATTTGGGGCGTTTTATTACTACACAGTAACTGCCCTGAAACTTTACCATAATGTTTGTCCCTTTTTGTTTTTTTTCTTACTTTTTCATTGTGTACAGACATTTATGTGTGACTTTGGGGATCCTCTGACTTTTTATCTAGCACCATCTTCAGGTCAAAATGTGTCCAATACTTTGGTTGATGATCAAATACAAAACAACAATCATTACACTGTTTAACACTAATTGGCAAACAGTGATTCCCCTCACACACACACACACACACACACACACACACACACACACACACACACACACACACACACACACACACACACACACACACACACACACACAGTTGGGTTATACCACTACATTGGCTTGCTACAGTACTTAAAATATCCAACATTGTCAGTTATTTATTGTTATGGGGGGTTGCCACCTGTCCAACTGTCAGACCAAATCTGACATTACACTTTTTTTTTAAGTTCGATAAGTTCATCCAGATAGTTATGAGAGTTGTTGAAGGAATAATTTTTAACATTTTGGGAAATATGCTTATTCGCTTTCTGGCAGATATTTAGATGAGAAGATAAATACCACTCTCATGTCAGTACGTTAAATATATGGCTACAGCCATCAATCACTTAGCTTAGACTTGAAACAGACGGAAACAGCTGGCCTGGCTCTGTTGAAAGGAAACAAAATGTCTTTACCAACACCTCTATAGCTTACTAATTAATGGTAGGTGTTGTTTGTTTAATCCACACACACACACACACACACACACACACACACACACACACACACACACACACACACACACACACACACACACACACACATGGGAAATCCGAGGAAGTATAGAGTAGATGTGCATGCGGTTTAAAACAGGGAGACTCCAAACTCCCTGTTTAAAAAAAAAAAAAAAAAAAGAAAACTGTTACTGTTACAGGATTGTCCTCTCCCACACTCCTCTCAGAAACCCTTAATCTGACCACATGGTATGTCAGTTTCTGAGAGAGATTAGGAGGGCTGGAATGTTAACCAGGTCTCTGGTGGAGATGATGATGATGATGATGATGATCAGCAGTGGAAGAAATATACTTTACTAAAATAGAAACGCCACAATGGAACATTAAAATTCCTTGCATTAAAAGGTTCACCAAAAATCAACAATTATTGAAACAATGTATCAGTTTCGAATGGTTTGATGCACCGACATGTAATTGTAGACTTTAAAGCACCAAACAAACAAAGATTTTGACAAAGATTTGACTATTTGACATTTTGGGAAACATACAGCTTGCATGGCTCTGACCTCTGAAGCTCATTGCATGTTAAATCTTATTTGTTATATCTGTACAAAAACCAAAGTGTAAAATGGCAATTTGGGGTTTTACAACATGGGATTATGTCCTTCTACTTTGTGGTAGGGATTACCTTCTTCCTGGAGTTGCCAGAAAACCAGCAGAGACTCCTCTATTAATTAGTGCTTATGTGCTTATATGTGTGTGCACATTTTGTTACCTTGAGTTGAGAGGGGGACTTCATGAACTCATGACCTCAGTACTGTTAATATTCTGGCTACAACCCTTCCCCCTGATAACATCAATACTTTATGATCCCGTGCCATGTTAAATGTCAAATATTAATCTGAAAAGAGGTTTAGACTGTAATGAATTATAAAGGTAGGGTGGAGCATGGAAAATAATGATCTTCATGCAGTGGATTGAAAATAGAAAGTTACCCAAAATAGAATTTTCCAGCTAAAGTACCTCAAAACTACATGTAATTATTAGTCGGCTTACTTTATTAAATGCTCACCTTGATGATGGTGGTGGTGGATTCTTTATATTTTACTGTGTAATGTTTTTGTTTCCTCTCTGTATAGTTAATACCAAGAAACAAATCAAACCTTGTGTTTTCTCAGGGCTTTGAATGAATGAAGGTGTTGGGGGAAAGACTTTGGGTTAATGTTTCACTGATTGGCCCTTTCTGTAATGTCCTCACCAACCGCTCAGACTTTGATCATGGAGTATGAGTGGGTTCAACCAGCAATGATCAATTCCCCACTGATAAAAAGAGTGCTAACAACTCCAGTAAGAGGGAAGATCAGCACCAAACACGCTCACTCTCTCTTCCCTTCAATGATTATGCAATATGCATACAGTAAAGATAAATTGCATCTTTTAACAGTCGTTACCGGCTTATTGAGCATTCTTGTGAGGAGGCCTGCAGCAGTTCATCACATTACATTATTGACAAATGGGAGTCCAGGTTCATTTAGTTACACTCCACTACTTCTCTAATGACTGAATTATGACCATGAAACTCAAGAACAGATTGTCAACCATTCTTTCTGATTCTTTATTTGAGATTATGGGGTTCTCAACCTTGGGATCGGGACCCCTCATTGGGTCCCAAGATAAATCTGTTCTGCACTTTCTAAAACAGGGGTCACAAGATGATTACAGGGATACAAAAAAGAAAAATAAATGTAGATATTCAGACTTTTTTCAATTACTTCTTTTTCTTTTTTTGTGGCTCTGGCACTAATTAATTATTTACTTTAATAAATAATAATACATTTATTTTTAAATTGGACTTTAAGAGGATGATATGGATAAAGTAATTGGTTGTAATATAATAAGAGTAACTCTAAACCAGGCTGAAAAACAGTGTTATGCTGCCCTCTCTGGTTATCATTGCTGCTTTGTTGCGCTTTTAACCACACCCACCGGTGATGTCACAATGTCCAGGAGTGCAGCTAAGGCCTGTACTACGAAGCAAGATTTGGGGTTACCGAGGTAACTTCAGGTTCAACCCAGGTTTTTGTGTATCACGACGGTGGGATACTTGTTACCGGGTTACATCGCCATGGTAACTTATGCTGAACACCTAACCTGCTCGGGAGCTGGTTATGTTTGAGATCAACCGGTGTAAAAGCACCGCCTACTGACCAATCTATACAAGATTGATAATGGCGTCACCATTCTTAGAAGATCCGGTGGAGCTTGGTACGCGGATAGTGAAAATTGCGCTCAGAAAAGCTAGAACATTTAGAGACTGACAAAACCCGTTGACATTCCCTGATGGGTATCTTTATGAAAAATATTATTTACATATCTTTGTCGGCTTCTTGAGCCGTAAGTTGCTAATGTGACACCGGTTTGAATTATGTTTTTATATTTATTTTTTATTTGCTCCCACGGTGGCTTACTACTGCCAGGGTTGCAATTCATGTATGGAATGAAAGTGTAATTATGGTCAGATCTTGTTGTGCCTGACTGATGGGGCAGTGATATTAATAAGCCTGTCTGTTTTCTTCATATTTCTGTAGGATTATCATTTGCTCTTCTTGTGTAAAATATGTGGCTCTGGTAGACTTGTCTATGTTTGCGATTGTCATATGGTCATATGCTGCAAACACCGCCCCTTTTATGTGAATGCTAGATTGGGAAAATCTGGGTTGATTGAACAAGTTGATAACCACCATCGTTACACCTTGTGTGGAACTGCGGTTGTTAGGTTTGGTGAAGCTGGGTAACGGAAATAAATCCAGGGCTGTTGACTTTGCTTCGTATATAGGCCTCTGTTCATCACTGCAGTAAGGGGAGAAGTTGGCCAGCAAAAACAAGTATAGTATTTATAATTTTTCATGGATTGTATGCACATATACTGTATATACATATATTAATATATGGGTTTAACATTTACGTTTTAAGAACTCCCTGTATACTCTAAAAACATTAAATTGACAAGGGATTTGTTATGTCTTGTCAAATTAATGTGTAAATTAAGGGGGAAGTCATGTTCTTCAATAGTACTTCATTTGTTAATTAAGGGTATTTTCAATTGGACGTTTTTAAATGGTGTGGTTTTCAGCTTTTTAAATTAGTGGACAAATTAGGGGATCTCTGGCTACCATACCAAGAAACTTAATTGTGGATTGTGTTTTCTTGGGTAAATTAAAAAGTAATTCATAGTATTGCTCATAACCAATTTAAAATGTTTGCTCAATTAATTCAGTAATTTGCAAAGTGATTGACAAGTGGATAAAACAACTGATTTGATTAGCAAATAAAAACAATGTATAAATAAATACTTACTAAACAAAAGACAAAGAAATTACGTGTTGCTCCGGCCTGATCAGTGACTACTCTGCTGTGATCCAATCTGTCGTACATAATGCAGTTAATTCCTGCGGTTACACAATGTGTTTGCTGCTCTTCCTTTCTCCTGATGTACTCCTCCTCCAGCTCACAGATTTGGAAACAAACAAATGCTGCTGTTGCACAAACTTCATCACTTCCCACACACACACACACACACACACACACACACACACACACACGCACACCTGTGTATATAGATGTCTCTCACACTCATGTCTCTCTGCCCTCTGTGTAGCCTACTTAAGTTGCAGTCATAATTAAACCACATTTGATGATGTACATCAGCTGTACTTTGTATTTAGCACATGTTAAAATGCTTCTACACTAAAACTAAGATGGTGAACACGCTGAACATTGGACATGCTAACGTCACCATGTTAACATTGTCTTTGACAGCATGTTAGCATGCTGACATTAGCATTTAGCACAGCGTGGGCCACCTGCTACCTCCAATCCTCTCCGCCTGTAAGCTACATCACAGGCTGCTGCTATCCACCTGCTGTAATCTCATCATGAAGATAAATGGAGCAGGTTGTAGCTTAAAAAAATAGGACATGGTTAGCAATATTGTTCAAGTTTAAGTTTTATTAGTCATATGCAGGATAACACAAGGTCAACGGTACAATGAAATGTATTTGATGAGAGAACGTCAGCTCATCAATAAAAGCATTAGCTGCCGCAGTAAGAGCACTAGTAATATAAAAGATAAAACAAGATAAAATGTCAATAACATGTAAGATAAGATAGGATGACATAAATACAATATAGCACCATATAGGCTACATATATGAAAATGAAGATTGTGTAAAAGTAGTGATGCATTTATCTAATAGTATTGCGCAAATGTTTTTTTTATTGCTAAACAACAGTGAGCACAACTGAAGACACTTGCAAAACTAACTACAGTCTGCACTGCAGCAGTTCATGTGGACCACACTTATCCCATGGCGTCAACCATAACCTACACAAGTGTGGATTTATGGCACTTTGTTCAAATGCTAACACACTGCTGTCAAAACTGTTAACCACACATTCAAAACAGAATGTATTTCAACCTGATGCATTTCAAACACTGCTCATTGCAATTCCAGCTGAAAGCCTAAGCAAGTGTGTTGTTTTAGACTTGTTAGTGATCACATACTGTGTACAGTATACACTACCGGTCAAAAGTTTTAGAACACTCCAATTGTTTTTGTTTTTTATTGAAATTTTAGCAGTTCAAGTCCAATGAATAGCTTGAAATGGTACAAAGGTAAGTGGTGAACTGCCTGGGGTAAAAAAAAAAAAAAAAAAAGGTTACCCAAAACTGAAAAATAATGTACATTTCAGTATTTTACAAAAAGGCCTTTTTCAGGGAAAAAGAAATGGGTTAACAACGTAAAGCTGTTCTGCAGCAGTGGAGGTTGATCAAGCTTTGAAAGTTGGTGCTATCAATTCCCACAGGTGTTCCAACTGGTCTGGATTACTTACAACCCCCTCTGTTTGTATAAAAGTATTGTTGGAACACACTGTGGTACCATACCCTTGTGAGCATTATTTGAATAGTATTGTACTGCAGAAAGTAGTGTGTTGCTATAAAAATGGCGTGAAAAATTCAATTAAAAACAGAAGAGAGACAGACCATTATAACACTTAAGAATGTTGGTCTTTCCTACAGAGAAATTGCGAAGAAAGTCAAGATGTCAGTGAGTACAGTATTCTTCATCATCAAAAGGCACTTAGAAACTGGGGGAACACTGACAGGAAGAGGTCTGGCAGACCCAAAGCCACAACAGAATCAGAAGACAAGTTTCTGAGAGTCAACAGCTTGCGTGATAGGAGGCTCACAGGACAACAGCTTCAAGCACAGCTTAATAGTGGTCGTAATAATCAAGTCTCAGTTTCAACTGTAAAGAGAAGACTTGGAGCTGCAGGTTTGATAGGTTGAGTTGTAGCAAGAAAGCCATTGCTAAGACGTCAGAATAAGAAAAAGAGGCTTGCCTGGGCCAAGAAGCACTGCCAATGGACTACTGAAGACTGGAAGAAGGTGCTATGGACTGATGAATCAAAATTTGAAATCTTCGGTTCATCATGCAGGATTTTTGTACGCCGTCGAGTAGGTGAAAGGATGGTTCCTTAGTGTGTGACATCAACTGTCAAACATGGAGGAGGAAGCGTGATGGTCTGGGGCTGTTTTGCTGGATCCAGGGTTGGTGATTTGTACAGAGTGAAAGGCACCCTGAACCAAAACGGCTACCACAGCATTTTGCAGCGCCATGCAGTACCCTGTGGTATGCGCCTAGTTGGTCAGGGGTTCATCCTACAGCAAGATAATGACCCAAAACATAAGTCCAAGCTATGCCAGAACTACCTTAGCAAAAAAGAACAAGATGGTAAGCTTAAAAACATGGAGTGGCCAGCACAGTCACCAGACTTAAACCCCATTGAGCTGGTTTGGGATGAACTGGACAGAAAAATGAAAGCAAAGCGACCTACAAGTGCCACACATTTATGGGAACTTCTGCAACAGAGTTGGGAAGAACTTTCTGAAGAATATTTGATTTCCATTGTAGAAAGAATGCCACGAGTGTGTTTGGCTGTTATATCTGCCAAAGGGGGCTACTTTGATGAGTCAAAAATGTAGAATACATTTTGGTTTATAAATTGATTCCATGATTTCTTTTTAAACTTAAATTGTTCATTTGTTCTATTCTTTCATTTCAGAGTACAATAAGACATTGAACTGCATAAATTTCAATAAAAACCTGGACAATTTGGGGTGTTCTAAAACTTTTGACTGGTGTGTGTATATATATATATATATATATATATATGTGTGTGTGTGTGTGTGTGTATATATATATATATATAGGGAAAGCTCTTTATTTTGCTGCACTGAGTTTGTTTTGAAATGTGTGAAATTAGTTTTGCAGGTGATGTGAACTGTTTAGCTCAGGTGACTGTTGATAATGCAGAGGTGGCTTCAGTTGTGACCGATGTTGTTTACCAATCTAAAACAAACATGTAATACAGCAACCTTTGCTAACTTAAATGTATTATAAATGTTGTTTATTATCCCAGATGGATAGTCAAACTTTACATTGAAAACAACTGAGCAGCATCTGCTCTCTGTGTGAAACACTTTTAGTCTTGTTCCAAGATCAATAATTTTCAATCTCAACATTTAAGCCAACATGGGCAAGAACTACATTGTGCATAGAAAGTTTATAATATACAATTAAATGACAACTGGCTAACTCCATCTGCTGATGAAGATTATGTGATATGATCGAAAGCTCCAGAGCAGCTACTCAATGGACCTTGTGGTTTTCGAGGTCAAGAATGAACTTTCAATCTTAACATTAGACAGTGATTTTGGCCATTGTACACCTTTTGAAAAAATATGACCTAAAACAAAGTGGAGTTTTTGTATGTTTGTTGATGGTAACACACAAAGAAATGCAGCAATGTGGTAACAAGGGAAGAAGAAGACTGCTAGCAAGCCAACATGGATGTAAACAATACATGATTTAAAATATTTAACACAATTTTATTTATTTATTTAACACAATTAATTTGGCGAGAAATGTAAATATAACGTTTGTGTGTTAACAAGAAAACCCTGCAGTGCTCCTTTAAGGCTGAGCTGAACAAATATGTTTTGGGTCTCCTCTGTGTTCTGGTGGTTTGACCACAGCTTATTCACGCTCTAAACCTAAAAATGTTTATTTATATGGTGCACAAGTGTTTGTTAGTGTTAAAGTCTTCCCGTCTAACTAGTAGATTAATCATTAAGGAAAGTCACAGTGACCTTTTAACATTTTGGGTGACGATTGTTACAATTTGTGGTGTTGTATCCATGAAAAGTCATTCTAAATAAAACAAATATGCACCACAACACACTGTTCCTGAAAAATGTTTGCTTTTTGATAGTGTAAGGCGCACAGCAAAAGCTTCCCCAGTGAAATGTTTTTTTTTACGTACACAGTGCTTTCAGAAGGTATTAAGACCCCTTCACTTTTTCACAAGTTATGTTGCAGTCTTATGCCATACTCTTTTAAGTTAGTTTTTCCCTTCATCAATCTACACCAAATACCCCATAATGACAAAGCAACATTTTTGCAAATTAATTCAAAAGGTAAAGTATTCAGACCCTTTGCTGTGACAAATAGGATTTAGCTCAGGTGCCTCACATTTTTCTTGATCATCTTGACGTTTCTACACCTTGATTGGAGTCCACCTGTGGTCAATTATGTTAATTGGACATGAGTTGGAAAAGCACACTCCTGTCTATATAAGGTATCAACTGACAATGATGTCTCATCGCATGAGGTCGAAGGAACTGCCTGGAGGGCTCAGAGACAGGATTGTGTCGAGGCCGCACATCTGGGGACGGCTACAAATAATGTTCTCTTGTATTGAAGCTTCTCAAGAGAACAGTGGCCTCTATAAAACACACGGAAGCCTGCTTGGAGTTTGCAAAAAAAGCACCTAAAGTACTCAGACTGTGAGAAACTAGATTCTCTGGTCTGACGAAACCAAAATGTAACTCTTCGGCCTCCATTCTAAAAAGTTGCGTCTTTCTCTAAAATCCTGTTTTCGCTTTGTCATTATGGGAGATTGAGTCTAGATGAAGCAAAAATGTATGGAAACTATTTTAGCTCAAGGCTGCAACACAAGGTTAAAGGGGGCTGAATGCACTGTAGATCTGAGAAAAAAAACACTGACTGGTTAACTTTTGTATGTTGTATGATGCTGTGTATCTGATACTTTCAAAAAGAATAATGCACTGGGTGAAAGGCACTGAGTCGATCAGAGGAAAAATACACACATACATAACATATAGTTTAAATCCTCCATTCCTCCTGACTTGCATGCACTTGAAATGTGTGGCAGAGGAGGTGAACACACAAATATCATTCAGAAAAGATAAAGTGAGAGAAACTTGTGAGCTTTTTGCGTTCATGGGACCAATTCCACATTCAAACCTCCATAACTTGACATTTGTTACAATTTTGTATGTAGAGAACAATTACTGCTGATCAAAAAGTTATTTGATAATTTCCCCTGGTTAATATTTTATTTGTATAAATATATAGAAAGCCTCTTTTTGCAAGCATGCTTGGGGCTTTCACTTTGACCCCTCCTTACTTTACCACTCTGTTAGTCGATGGATGAAGAATATTTGCTGTCTTCTACGATAGTAGACTGAACGTTTTTGGGGTTAAGGCCTGTGTTAAATCTTTGGATCTTCCTCTTGCAAAGTCACAAAAGATGCAAAAAAACCTGAAGATCCTGAAGCAACTGTACAGCAAGCATCGACTCACACTGCAAATGAGTCAAGCTGGGAATGTTTACTGTGTTACCTAAAACACACAGAATTTTAAATACAGACCAAATCGATAAGCCAATAATTTGGCAATTCCCAGACTTAAAAGATAACATACACAGAAAGTGAACTCCAATTGGCTGTTCATTCATTTTTTTCACATTTCCTGCCATCTGGCCCTGCAATATGGCCATGAAACAGGCAGAGAATCAGGCATTGGGGTGTCTGTGTCAAACTCACTATCTGACTGAAAGCTGTCAGGTGAGCAGGGAAAACTGGGATACATTGTATTACATGTTTTTACAAAGAATGTCATCTCTTGAAGATGTTGTTGCCACAGGCTGCTCTGATTAGACTTGAAATAACTATGAATAATGTGAAAGGTGTCTACAGTACAAACCAACAGAATTATCACCGGCTCTGCAGTTACCCTCAGCTCAGAGACCAAAACAGAACCAAAGAAGAGTGAATTTGTCATTTGTCAGGTGGATATATATATATATATATATATATATATATATATATATATATATATATATATATACAGTGAGGAAAATAAGTATTTGAACACCCTGCTATTTTTCAAGTTCTCCCACTTGGAAATCATGGAGCGGCCTGAAATTGTCATCGTAGGTGCATGTCCACTGTGAGAGACATAATCTAAAAAAAAAAATCCAGAAATCACAATATATGATTTTTTTAACTATTTATTTGTATGACACAGCTGAAATAAGTATTTGAACACCTGTCTACCAGCTAGAATTCTGACCCTCAAAAACCTGTTAGTCTGCCTTTAAAATGTCCACCTCCACTCCATTTATTATCCTAAATTAGATGCACCTGTTTGAGGTCGTTAGCTGCATAAAGACACCTGTCCATCCCATACAATTGGTAAGAATCCAACTACTAACATGGCCAAGACCAAAGAGCTGTCCAAAGACACTAGAGACAAAATTGTACACCTCCACAAGGCTGGAAAGGGCTACGGGGAAATTGCCAAGCAGCTTGGTGAAAAAAGGTCCACTGTTGGAGCAATCATTAGAAAATGGAAGAAGCTAAACATGACTGTCAATCTCCCTCGGACTGAGGCTCCATGCAAGATCTCACCTCGTGGGGTCTCAATGATCCTAAGAAAGGTGAGAAATCAGCCCAGAACTACACGGGAGGAGCTGGTCAATGACCTGAAAAGAGCTGGGACCACCGTTTCCAAGGTTACTGTTGGTAATACACTAAGACGTCATGGTTTGAAATCATGCATGGCACGGAAGGTTCCCCTGCTTAAACCAGCACATGTCAAGGCCCGTCTTAAGTTTGCCAATGACCATTTGCATGATCCAGAGGAGTCATGGGAGAAAGTCATGTGGTCAGATGAGACCAAAATAGAACTTTTTGGTCATAATTCCAGTAACCGTGTTTGGAGGAAGAAGAATGATGAGTACCATCCCAAGAACACCATCCCTACTGTGAAGCATGGGGGTAGTAGCATCATGCTTTGGGGGTGTTTCTCTGCACATGGGACAGGGCGACTGCACTTTATTAAGGAGAGGATGACCGGGGCCATGTATTGTGAGATTTTGGGGAACAACCTCCTTCCCTCAGTTAGAGCATTGAAGATGGGTCGAGGCTGGGTCTTCCAACATGACAATGAGCCAAAGCACACAGCCAGGATAACTAAGGAGTGGCTCTGTAAGAAGCATATCAAGGTTCTGGCGTGGCCTAGCCAGTCTCCAGACCTAAACCCAATAGAGAATCTTTGGAGGGAGCTCAAACTCCGTGTTTCTCAGCGACAGCCCAGAAACCTGACTGATCTAGAGAAGATCTGTGTGGAGGAGTGGGCCAAAATCCCTCCTGCAGTGTGTGCAAACCTGGTGAAAAACTACAGGAAACGTTGGACATCTGTACTTGCAAACAAAGGCTACTGTACCAAATATTAACATTGATTTTCTCAGGTGTTCAAATACTTATTTGCAGCTGTATCATACAAATAAATAGTTAAAAAATCATACATTGTGATTTCTTTTTTTAGATTATGTCTCTCACAGTGGACATGCACCTACGATGACAATTTCAGACCCCTCCATGATTTCTAAGTGGGAGAACTTGCAAAATAGCAGGGTGTTCAAATACTTATTGTCCTCACTGTATCTCAACATATATCAACTTTACTGTGATAATATGTCAATGTAGAATTTACCTCTTGTTTGACTGCACGCAATTATTTAGCTTTAATGGTTCAACAAAATTCCCTTCCAGGAGCTGGATATTACCTTGGGTCCTTAGTTTAAAGGTGACCTATTATGCTCATTTTCACATTCATACTTGTATTTAGTGTTTCTACTAAAACATGTTTACATGCTTTAATGTTCAATTTTTATTTTTTTTTGTCTGAGACGCTCTGCTGTAAAACCTGTCTGTTTAAGCCCCCCCACCCGAAAAAGAGTAGTATGCTCTGATTGGTCCTCGTTTTTTGGGTCTTTACATCTGTACTCTGCTCCAGTGTTGCCAACTTGCTGACTTTCTTGTTAGATTTAGGGACTTTTCAGACCCTCTTAGCGACTTTATTTATTAAAGCGACTAGCGACAAATTTAGCCTCTTTATACCATAAGGGGAAAAGTGAGATATATTGAAATTCATTCCCATGCATGCTGCTCAGATTTATCACATTCTGCGGCTTTTCTGCCAACAGCATGGGGTCTCTCTGTAAAATTATTTGTGATGATGTCACCAATATGCAAATGAGCGTATGACGTACTAACTTTTGGAGCTAGTGCTAGCTGCCTTCATTAGAAAAGAGTTTGCTACACTGCTCCGCTCTCACCTTCTCTGTACTGTCCGTTGCAGCCAGAGATGACTGATGTTTTTACCGTGAAAAACACCAATAAAAGCTTCTAAACCAAAAACTACTCCACCGAAAATGTTTCATCAGGAATGTGATCCAAAATTGGGTATGAATTATCTACATCTCCAACCAACAGCTTTCCCTGGCTGTAGCTTGTAACTACATGTAGCAGTGTCAAGCGTCCGGTATACTTGCCGCAGCCGACCTGTCGTGCACCAATGTGACGTCATGGGAGCGCCGTAACTGTTTATACTCATGCTTGGTGGTCGCGACACTAGTTGCAGTCTTCTCCTGAAAAGAGGTGGCTACAGACATTGCAATTTCTAAGGACTAGAAGAAGAAAAAGAAAAAGGTAAACAATATCAGAACTGGCAGCAGCATTGACGTCAATGCTTCGATTTGATTCGATGACCTATATACTTGGTCGGATCAAGCCTTTCATTCACCATAAAATAACTCATCTTAACCCAGTAAGTTTACAAGAGAGATTTGCAGTCACTCTGAGAGTCCTGGTATCCGATTGCCTTCGAACTCGTCCATGCTTCCTGTTTCCGCTTTTTCGCACGCAGTTGAAAAAAATAAATCCTGGTGCGAGAGCTACGTAATTTTTATGTCACATTGGCGCGCGGCAGGTCGGCTGCGGCGTCTGTAAAAAGGCCATTAGTCATGTAAAAAATGCAATAACGTGCCTGGATGACCATATATATAAAAAAAAATCCGGCACGGATTGACATCACCTCGAGCCGAGAGAAGAAAAAACAGTCAGAAGTGGAGCTTTCAAAACGTTGTGAAATTTGAGTTTTTTGCTCACTGGGATTACTTTTACATAAATTACCTCATTTTTTTTCTCATCGTAATATTATATAACAAAAAATGAGGAAAAGCCTAATATGTCTCCTTTAAACTTTAGACTGGAAACAGGGGGAAACAGCTAGCCTGGCTCGGTCCAAAGATAACTTTATCCGCCTACCAGTGCCTCTAAAGCTCAGTAATTAACTCACAACTAACATTTTATATATCCATTCTTTAAATGTAAACAGTGTTGGAGAAGCTACTTTGAAAGCTTTGCACTTAAGCAATTACTACACACTGGAACTACAGCAAAGCTACCTTAGTGAGAAATCTAGTTTGGTTAACTAAAGCTACTTAGAAAAAGTAGTTCAAACTACTTTGTAAAAAGGTGGCTGCTTGAGGAATGCACTGCCTGGGCATGTCTTCACAGCAGTCTTGGATGAAAGAAAAGGGGGCGGAATTGGTCAAAGGGAGTTGAATTACAGTAGAGGTAGATTTTCCTGTCTTCTGTAATGTAACTGATTGTGCTGATTGTCTGCTAAACATTGTTTTGTGTTAATCACCTGCTTTTTACATGTCCTACATGGTCTCACTCCTATAAGCTTTTTTATGAAGGTAAATCCTGTTTAGCTGTTCATGCTGTTAGCTGTTCATGTTTTGCTTTTTCACCATAGAAATGAAATGGATAGAAAGGACCATTCAAGTCAACATAGCAGAATGGTCAGAGCGGCGACCATTTTTATGTGTATTCTAACGGACAAGTCTCGCTTTGCCAGACCCTCCTCCAAAGCGTGCTGAAGGAGGGTCTGGCTAAACGCTCTTGTGCTCTGGTTTAATGGCATTTCTTTAAACCAATCACAGTCGTCATGGGCGGTGCTAAACTCTGCGCAGAGCCGCTGCAAAATAGTCATGCGAGAGAAGACTCAGATTGGACAGATAGTCTAGCTAGCTGTCTCAATTTACCATGCAGAGATCTGAGGAACAGTCAACAATAGTCCTCATAAATCCACCAAATTTAAAATTCCAACACAAAGTAAGGAAGGAAACAAAAAATACATGCATCTGGCTGAATTTCCTGCAGCACCTGAGCAATCCTGGAAGTGGAACGCGAAGGATATAGACTACCAACGGACTATCTTCCGTATAGACTTCCATTTAAACTGACCTTAAAAAACAACTTAATGCTTCATCCACACACTCTTGTCACAGCGTAGGAAAGCACATTGCTATTGCCAGATTACTCTTTTTGGCTCATTTTTTATGACCGGCGTGGTTTGGGGGCACAACGGAGTTTGCCAGCTAGCTTACTAGCTGCTTGCTAGTTCCGCCGTGCTTTCATGCTGCATAGGTTATAGAAAAAACAGTGGGCTTGGTCAGGCCGCTGACCCCCTGCCCCCTGCCGCTGGGTGCTTCCTCCTCACTTCCCGCTGCTCCGGCCCCTATTCCTAGAAACCTGTGACACACTTTACGGCCCCACTGGCCTGACCTGTCAGTCAAAGTCCGTTCAAGGTAATTACACCTAAATTTAACCGATATAGTGCTATTTTCAACCCTTACACAACTAACTCACAAGTCATAAACATAATGCACTCTTTCGGATGTTAATGACTCGGTTGTATAAGGGTTGAAAATAGCACTATATCTGTTAAATTTAGGTGTAATTTCCTTGAACAACAGACTTGTTTTTTTAGGCTCTTCCATATGTGTCAAGTTAGATAGGTGGTTACAAACGGTATAAGCGTATTACCCAAAATGTGAAACTATTCCTTTAAATCTTTTATCATATGCAGGGATCTTTGTTAGGAAAACAACTCGTGGGTCATAAATGAAGTATTAAATGGGTTCAGTTACTTTGAACCTGTAAATGCTAAACCTTCAGGCTGTTGTTGAGCTTCATTTGTCTTTATGCTGGCTTATCCAACAGCTCAGACCATTGTGAGCTTGAGAGTATTCAACTCCCAGTACAGATTCACTGACCTTAGTACGCAGTCTACAGAGGCTTTTCTAGTAAAATGGAACGCTGGACAAAGGCCAATGAAAAAGGGGATGTCAGCAAATCTAAGGTTTTTTTCCACCACGCTCATGTGATCTGCCCCGATCTTCCTTCCCTTTAGTCACAGCAGAGTGCAGGGAGGCGATTTCAATTCCAGTCAGATGTTAAAGAACATGTCTGTCATTTTATGGCTTTGAGATTACATAATGAAGTTTGAGCAAGGGGAAATTCGTAGTGACTGTTTATCGAGAAAATTAAGGAAGAGGCTGGATACATAACATAAGAAGAAACCCTTGGGCTACTTAGACAACAGTTAAGTTACAGAACAGTGAGTGAAATGTCACAATAGCAACAGCTTTATACATTGTCCTATTATACTGTTATTAATCTCAGGTGTCTGTTACTTCTGTTTACTTTTCTTTTTTTCTTTTCTTTCTCACTGTTCCCAGGAATCCTCTTCTTATCATTCTCCTCACACCTCTTCTAAAAGTGGATCAACATAAGTACATTTCCAGCATAAATTGCCTGACATCCGGCGCGTGAGCGTGTCCTTCACCTTCCCCTTTCTGTGTGTTGCCATTCTCTGTTGGTTTTGGGAAACAACAACCAACTTCGAGCAAGCAAGCTACATGCTAAAAATGGCAAGTTTTGGCAAGTTTTAAGAAAATGTGAATCATGCAACAATGCAGGGCTGCTTGGTTCTTTCAGGGAATGATTGTAAAGATTTACACAGAATATGTTTACAGCATTTACTGTCTAACTGGGAAGTTTTGGGACCGATTTGTGGGGATTGCTATGGACGAAATACACACTGATACACTGGTAAGAGCAAATTAAGTTTAATAATGTATCCGGCTAATTTAAATAGCTCACATTACTGTATTGTGTGAACAGTTAACTTTGTTTAATATTGTATGTGGCGTTTTCTTTTGCCGGGTGCAAATGTTCCACTAAAACCAGTTCCTTTCAGAGACTATTTTGCAGAGCCACCGTCACTGCGTCCGGAACTTAGCGCAGACCAAGACCATTGTGATTGGTTTAAAGAAATGTTTTTTCTCCCATCCCAGAATGTATCTGTGGAGTGGCCAGACCTTCCTACACAGCACTGTGGAGATAGGTCCGGCCATGTGAGACCTAATTGTGAATACACTCCATTATAAGACTGTGCCATGCCTTTTTTTTTGGAGCAGCATCCTTGGTCCAAAAGTCAATAAATCGAATAACCTGTTTGATATTTATAATATGAACATCTGGAAGACCAAATGAGAGGCAACTCTGTTGGAACACCAAATATAGCATGCGGTTCATCCACAATACCAGACAAATAGCTTTGTACACTAACTTTACATTTTATTGTTACATTTATTAGTAGTTAGAGCAGTGAGATCGCTCATATTTAGCATTTAGCATCATGAAAGGGAATAACACATTAAAACTGTATCCTTTGTGATCTCTGAGAGTGCAAATTGAGTGGAATAAACCTTTAACGTCAGTATTTGTGTTGCTGCGCTTGGCTCATCATGTGAGTGTTGCTCAGTTCACTTCAGTGTGGAGTGCACAAATGACAGACGTGTATGGGGCTCTGTGTTAACCAGCCTGACAATCAAACAAAGCTCACATTCAGCTGAGTCTGTGTCTGTCCTCAACACTTCACTGCTTGTTCCTTCAATGAAGGAGCCAAAAGGCCAAAATGTCTTTTAATGTGCTGCACAACAGAGTTATTGTGTTGTTGTTGTTTTTCATTACTTTTTATTTTGTTTTTAATATTTGTTTTCAATTCAGTTTAGTTTCAGTTAGTTTCCAGAGTGGGTTTGCTCATTTCAGTTTAGGTTATATTGTTTAAAGGTTTTATTTTTATTTTTTATTATAAGTTTGGTTTTGTCAGGGGCAAGATTTAAGTTCAGAATAGGTATTACAATAAAAACAATTTGTGAAGGCAATTGACTCACAGTCACAGACATCTCAGTCTCAATAAACATATGCACCGATGCCTAAATGTTGTAAAGTCACACCGTCATTATTATTTTTATTTTTATTTCAGTTAACTTAAATGTACTTATTTTTAGTGTTTTAGTTTAGTTTTAGCAGTCCTTGCTGCACAACAAGCACTAACATTTTATGTGGGTTGAAATGTAGTCACAATTCACTCCACACTTTTTAATCCAACTAACTTTCTCTGCCAGGTATTCTTTTAAAGCTCCCTTCCCTGTGTTTCTTGTTGTTATGGCAGCTCAGTAAGGAATGTGTTCATGTACGTGGATTAATATTTGTTCAGGAGGTGTGGGTAGCATGCTGTTTGTTTGATCAAACTTTGTAGGTTTTCATCTTAAGAATGTGAAGTATGAGTTCTCAAAACAAAAGGAGCTCATTTTCTCCACCCAAAACTGTATATAACACCACCTGTGATGATGATTATCCCAGCAAACTGAGATGTTACAGCAAAGACAGAGAACAGCTTGTATGAAGCCTCTCTGCAGCTAAAATGGTAAGAATCTACCCTCTAGTGGTGTGTTTGAGTGCTGACACAAGCTACGTTCGTCTTCAACAAATATGTCAAAGAAGTCAAAAATGGGCCAGGGCATAAATAGATGTCTTGTTTTATCTATTATTTGCCATTATATATGCATTTACAGATACTGAGCATGTGAAGACAAGATGTTTTTTTTTGTATAGTACCCTTCAAACACAGAGGCGATTCAAAGTGCTGTACATGAAGTGAAGAAAAGCAGAACAATAACATTTTAAAACATGATGAAACAACAATAAAAGCAATTAAAATTAGATAAATAAAATAAGCTAAAATATTATAAACTACAATAGACCTAAAGTACAGCACTACAGTAAGAAGTTGCAACAAATCTGAATCAATCAAATCTTTCAGGCAGTGTGACTCACTTGAATGTGTCACTTGTTCAATTTGACCTAGAAGTGAAGGGTCATCCTGTTCTACTGTCTAATTAAAGCGGCGACAGTGGCATTTTTTAAAGCACCAGATTTCTGAACCAGATGTAGTGTTTTCTTATGTCTTCTTTTTCTGTTGTTATTATGAATAATGATAACTGTGAAAATCAGAGTCATTATAAGAAAAACATTTATGAATAATATTAAAATTGTAATTTCTGTCACAAACAATAATAAAACAATAGCAAATCCACAATACAGGTATCATTAAACTAGGTGGAGGGGTATCAGTTGTGTCAGCTCACTCAACATACTTCCATATAAAACCATATGCATTACAGGAGCATGATGTAGATTGTTGTTCACATCAGTATTAGTGTTGCTAGGCTCTTGTGACTAATCTGTGCTTTCACTTGAGTCATACTGACTCACTGTCTATATATGTCATGTTCTGATCACTTCTTAGAGATTATAAGGTTTATATATCAGGATCAGCTTCTGTGTATGTGTTTAAAAACAGAACAGGACCCATAGTGCAGTTCTCAGTCACATATGAAATCACCTTTGATAACAGACCACTTTATACTCCCTATTTAGCAGTTCGACCCATTAGGAAGGAGGGACATATCCATTTAATCACAAATATCTGACAAGAAAGGTGAAAAAAAGCAATAACATAGGAAGGTCGGATTCTAAATATTGCACTCATGCTCGATCTTAGTGTCGTTAATATCAATCTAACAACAAATGTAACTCCCTTCATACTTTGAATTGAACTGTAAAGTTGCAGTGGGTAAAAGCAAAATAATGCCTGAATTTGAAGTTGAGTGAGACCTCTTCTTTCAGCTCTCTCTCTCTCCCCTCTGTCACATGGGCAATGCATGCGTAGAACAGCCAATAGGAATGCTCTCTCTCTCTCTCTCTCTCTCTCTCTCTCTCTCTCTCTCTCTCTCTCTCAAATGACTTGTGATTGGCCAAAGTCTCCCATCACAGGCTAGATTTTCTAAAGCCTGAAAACCACCAAGAAGAGGCGCAGAAGTCTAGTTTTGTCTCAGACCACTTTAATTACAATATGCTGAAATATGTACATATGTGTCTGCATACAGGGTTGTCTTAGACTACAGTGATGTGATTTATAGACTTGCATCCTCTTCAACACTTAAATCTCTGGACTCTCAAGGCGAATCACTTTGCCTTGAGATTTATAACCGGTCATCATGTCTGTACACATCATTGTATTTTATATGACAGGGTTGGGTGGTCCTCTCTCCAAGAAAGATGTGACACTCACTGGTATCTCTTTATCTATCTGGTAATCCACTGTCAATACAAACACAGTGTGACGCTGTTGTCACACATATGCACAGCACTGGGCTCTTGTCATGCGCCAGCGCACAGGTGTGTGTCTATATCTCTCCACCATTCACAGCAAATCTGACCTCCCAAAACCTGCCAGACAAACATCAGAGCCTGCGGCCGCTCTCTCTGAGAGGATAACATGGGGTTGATGGAGGAAATCACTTTAGAGGATTAATGCTGTCATTTGGATTATAGAGAGATCTTACCTTCCAATCTGTTACCTTCTGTGGGGTAGACACACTGCCTTTAGATGTCGGAGGTCTCACTCTCACTCTGGTTGTTCATTTATTCAGATTAAAAACACGAACAGGAGCAGTGCCACTGTCTGGATTGTGCTGTGAGTGTATTTTAACTTTTATTTACTTCATGTACTTCCTGTAAACACTGCCTGAACTACAGAGTGGGCCTCTGGCTTTGAGATGAGGAAAGTCATGTAATAAAGGGTAAACCCACCAAAATCCACCCTATAGATTCCTTATTTATGTCAGCTAAGACAACAAAATTCAGATATACGGTCCTATGCCTCTTTCAAATTAGATATACATTACAAAAGGTTAATAAAGTCTTATGTCTTTATGGTTAATGAATCTTATGCATACGCTCTGTAGCCCCTTTTCAAAGGTAAAAGGTCAAACTTGCCATCTGAAGAGTCTTCATTATAAATGGTCAGCAGCAGCCAAATGAGGCAACCTGGTAACCTACAATAATGTCCTTATTAATGACTTATTAGTGCTCTAGAAAGCTGTATTAAATGCAGTATTAAAGGCAATTAGAAAGCAGCATCAATGAAAAGAGTCTTTTACTACTTCTACTATTGTTGTTGAATTCATATTTATTGAGAAGTATATAACAGACCTGTTGTATAAGCTACTATATTAATTGCTTTAAGTTGGTTTGATGGTTTAAACACAAATAATTAAAAAAACTTGAAATAATTTGTTGTTTTTTATTCAAGAACACAAAAGATTAATTGAAACTCTTAAGAAATCCCACTGGTTTTCAGTTTATACTGTTGGACGTTTGAGGTGGTTCTGCACCGACTTAACAGAGTTCATAGTTCACCCGACATTTTATTTAGCAGTATACCACTGAGGAGGAGGATGGTGGTGGTGTTGTAGTGTGACAGGGATTTCAGGGTTACTGTGAATATGCGCTGAAGGAAACCGTCTGAGGTTAGCTGCTCACACCTACACACACAGAATAAGCCAACAGACCTTGATATCCACCTACACAACGACTGCACATTCAATCTGGACTCTTTGCCTCTCTGCTTCTCTATCAGCTGCATCGCACGCACAAACATTTCTTCCTGCGATTAGTACACTTCCTCTTATAATTCATGCACGCCTGTCCGGGGCCAGTGGGACTCATTTTCTGGAAGTTAATTTACACAGGCTGACCTCTTGCAGATGTTTCACCGCTCACTACTTAACTGAGCTGCCATCGCTGCACGGTGAGCCCACACTGCACTAACCCTATCCTCAACACATTGTTTGATTTATCTCCCTCTTTCCATCTCGCCGCTCAACCCACTGCATCCTCTTTATCTGCCTCTTCATAGCTCTCTAGCTCCCTTTCAGCTGATGGAGATTATTGTGGACAAATAGGCTTAGGAGCATCACTATGGCAACAGCGAATCGTAAAAAGCTACATAAGCACTTCATCAGGGACGGTGATCCAATGGCTCCCGTTGGAGATGGTGCCCCCAACCTCCTGCAACAAGTAAAGGCAGGCCAGAGAGGCTCATGGGAGGAGGAGGAGGAGGGGAGGGAGAGAGAGAGAGAGAGAGAGAGAGAGAGAGAGAGAGAGAGAGAGAGAGAGAGGTGAAGATAATACTGTGAGACTGTGAGAGGACGAGATAATCCATTTCTCTTCTCTCTCCCTGCTTTTCATTCAGCCAGTCTCCTCAGCAAGACATTTTTTATTCTGCTTTTCAGTGATTTTGTTTCTTGTGGAGACCAAGAAAAACTTCAAAAGTAGAAGAGGTAAGAAAACTGTTCATTGTCAAGTCTGCATTTAAAACAGCTTCAAATTAGACCAAATGATGTTATGTTTTAACATATTCAGAAGTTGTGCATGTATCTGTCAAAAGTAGGCAGCCGTCCAAGCATGAAAATTGTTAGTTGTAAAACTCAGCAGTTGGGATATTCCTGGGAAAGAAAGAAAGAAAGTCCAAGCCACCAATTTTCTATTTTTCATGTGAAATAAGTCAAATTCAAATGTAAAGTTGGTGATCACAAGAGAGAAAAATGGCTGACCTATCTCCTATTTAGAGCTGCAACAATTAGTCGATCAACAGAAAATTAATCAGCAACTAGTTTCATTATCGTTTAACAAATTTTTCAACCAAAAATATCTCCAAAATCTGATTCTCAAATGTAAGAATTAGCTACTTTTCTTTACCTGCTTTATAGTAAATTGAATATTTTGAGGGTTTTGGATGTTGGCCAGACAAAACAAAACGAGACACTTGAAGACCTCACATTGGACTCTAGGAAATTGAAATTATTTTTTTCATTGATTTCTGCTGTTTCATAGATAAAAAGAGAAAAGAATAGGCTGATGAATCTATAATCAAAAAAAAAAATCATGTTTATTTCTCCTGTAAAAGAATCATCATTAAAACTATTTAAACACATGGAACAACATCTACAAGACAGTATCTGGTCTAACATATGAACATTGTTTGAAAAGACTGTTTTGGCTGCATGTGTTTGACTCCATTTTGAAGGGTTACTCAGCTCAGTGAAAGTATTGGGTCCAGAGGTAAGAGTAGGTAAAGGCTGCGACTAATCTCACATTGTTGCTTTGTTGTGAAAGCTTTTTTTCTGCACGTTGATAATCTCACCTATAGAGCCAAGAACTGCACCTCTACAGTACAGCAGAGTCATATAAAGCATTTACAGCAGCTGTGGTTCAAAGGACAATCTCGGCAGGTGAACAGATTAACCCAAGACTAAAAGAGGACAAACTAAATGGAGACCGAATAAAAGAAGATAGTATTACAGAATGAAGAGATTACAAAATGTGTAAAGTTACAACATGAAATCATGTGTACTGCTGTTAAGAGATACACCGTGTAAGAACTGAAGCACTTTTGAAGGCTCACGCCTAGGGCTGCGAATAACAAATATTTTCAGTATCGATTAACTTTCCTATTATTTTCTCAATGAATTGATCAGTCAAATGTCAGAAAAGTGAAAGAAATTCCTAAAACTCAAGGCTCAATTCTTCAAATTGCTTGTTTTGTCTGACCAGTTCAAAGTTATTCAGTTTACAGCAACGATTATTTTCATTATAGATTAATCTGCCTTTTATCTTTTTTTTTTTTATCAACTGATCAAATGTGAAAAAAATGACAATCGCAACTTCCCAGAGCCCAGGGTGACATCTTGAAATGTCTAGTTTTGTTCAACCAACGGTCAAAACCTAGAGATATCGGTGTACAATCTTATATGACAAAGAAAAATCTTCACATTTAACAAGCTGCAGAATGTTTAGCATTTATACTCTAAAAATGACAAACGATTATTTGAATATCGAAATTGTTGCTGATTCATTTTCTTTCGATCAAGGGGTCATTTCAGCACTAATCATTGTAGTCATGTCTTTAAGTAGACTTCTTACAACATTTTATTCTGAGTTAATGACTAAACCCCTTCATCAGTGGCCTCTTCTGTTATGTTTTTGAACTTTCATCACAAAAAGCAATGCAAACAAAAGACTGAATACAGCATCTGTGGGAGCGGATATGACACCTGTAGAACAAAGAGCCAGTGGATGGGGGGGATTTTGTCCAGCACTCAGATGTGGTGATTGAAATGATGCAAATACAATCTCTTTGTGTGTTAAAAACTGTATAAAAACCAAAAAGGATATAATGTCTTCTCCTGCATTTTCAGACAGCCTTGTAATCAAGTGAACTAGACAATCAATAACACGTTTAATATAACAGCAACAGCTGCAGTTCTATATTGTTTTGTTTTATTGGTTTCGCATTTCAAACTCTGCAAAGATATTTCAATTACTGTACAACTTTCCAAAATGTCTCATTGTCAACTCAATACTTTTAATAAATTTAATCCTGGCCTATAACATGTTGGGGAAAAAAACCACAGTATGCATTCTTCTTTTATACTCCAGTCACACACTGCTCTGAAATAAATTAATCAACAGCATGGCAACATTTTGTGTGATCTTATCTAATCATTTCAGTGTGATGATTACCTCTGATTGGCTTTGTCTCATCAGGGGGCTGTGAAGGAGGACATGGCCTCTTGGTTTAGCTGGAATGAGCCGTACTGCCGGAGCCCCCGGCGGGACCCAGCTGATGTGGTCACCGAGACCCTGATGCTGGAGTTCAGCTGGCAGCTGAAGGAGACTGAGAGGCAGCAGAGAGAGAGGGAGAATGAGTACCGGCGCCTCAAGACCGGGGTGGACTACAGCTGGCTGGCCAGCACGCCTCGGTCGTCTTACAACATCTGCACCGGGGAGAGGCTCGGCCTGGAGGACCTCTGCTCCAAGGTGCCGCCCGCCTGCTGCGGCCTGGTCATACTCAAGTAAGGAGACACAAAAAATGAGCATGTAGCTTGACGAATATTACAGGTTATTACAACAATTTCTTGACCATGAAAGTCCACTTTTAGGAACAATAATCTCCCTTGATGTTATAGTTATGGCCAAAAAAGAAATCATTTAATGGAAGAAATACCAGATCCAGATCACTGCCAAAACATAATTATTTGTTCCTTGGCTCAAGTCCAAAGTGCCCTTTAAAATCCATGGATGTCAGCTGGCCAACTCCTCTGTTCGCCCCTCACATCAATCTATAATTCTTTGGCGTCTTCGTCCCTTAATCTGCAGCAGAGACGTCCTGAGCTGGTTTGAGCATCTGTTCACAGAAAGCTGCGGAGGTCTCAGGTGTCTTGTTAGAGGTTGACAGGTTTTAGGGAAGCAGTTTGACTGCTGGTGTTAATGTGAGTTAGCAGCCAGGTGCTAAACGCTGAGTGGAAATCAAACACACACACACACACGCACGCACGCACGCACGCACGCACGCACGCACGCACACACACACACAAAGGACCAACTGCAGCATGTTTGTGTTTTAATTAGCTACACAGAGGAGTTGTCATTTGAAGTGTAATTAAATAAGGTACATCTGGGTTTTCCCAAATGCCAGCCTGTCCTTAAGATCTCTTATTCTTATTCTATATTTGAAACCCCATCATTTTTCACAAGGTACACATAAACTGAAAATAGGGTTATATATTTTTTCTTTTGGCTGCAGAGAGTTTAGTTCAGTTCAGCTGTATTGTCCCAATAGGGGAAATTGTTTGCAGCCACAGTAAGCCAAGCAGTCCACACTCACAAGGGAGGGAAATGTCTTAAAACTTTCTTATTCCACACCTATAATGTTCTTTTCTATTGAGACAATTATTGTTAAAAATAATAATAATATATTTTATAATAATAAAAAAAAAGGTCAATGTCAAAGATGGCATCTCTTATGAGTAAAAATAAAGAAGATGCACAGATGCAGTGAAAAGCTCCAGAAAAAGCTTGTAAGTGGACATAAGAAATTTTTTTTGTCAAATGAAGTTACGGTTTCTGATGATGTAAAATGTTGGTTAACATTTGTAAAACTGGCTTATATTTGTAATTACTATATATGATTATAACCAATTTTATATGTGAATATATAAGTGCAACTTTAAGTAATATGTTGGAAATTAAGGACTTGGTCTTTAAAGACAATATGACTTTAAAGTGTGATTAAATTATAGACCTATAACAGAGGAGACACATTTTCTTGCAAGCTGTTTCCAAGGTGAAGAATGACTTTTCATGCTCAATCAATAACTTTGGTCTAGTCATTATCTAGTGTAAATCCTACTAAAGGTTAAACGATCTATTAATTTAAGACTGACAGCAGGTTAAGTCCTGTATTTTGAATGTCAACAGTGGGGCTACATTTTCATTTATATTTGACTCATGAATTGTGCGTTTAATAAAGCCCTGTTTCACTTTCATTTATAACATTTGAATATTTCACATTATAGCCCTTTAGTAACAATGCCAGTGATGATTCTATTTAAAAGGTTTAAGTAGATAAACTATAATAAATATGATTCTGGCCCTGGATGTGTCTTCAGAGCTAACATGGGTGTGTGTCAGAGTAAAGTAGGCCAATCATCAGTTACATGGAAGCACTTACTGGGAAGCAGGTTCCCAAACAGCCATCTAATTGAAGGCTTGTTAAGACCTGAGCACCTCATTAGTAGGAAGAGGAGTAATTGGGAGGGGGGGGGGGTTAGCAGGAGTGTGCTGGTCACATAGGTGGGGGGGAAGATAACTGTCCAGGTTGCCTTTTTAAACATTTGCCATTAGGTGGATGTTCTTTTGCTCAAAGGCCAGATTTAAAACCCTGGTTTTTTTTTTTTCTCTCTTCAATTGACCTGCATGGGTATATTCTGATAGAAATTAGAAAGATATTGATATCCATGCATTGATACAGTTGTAGTGCACTGTATTCATGTTTTTTGTTCCCTCTTTATATTACTTAATATTGTTTCATATATTTTATTGTCACATTTTGACTTTACTTTTGTATTTGTTTGTGTTATACTTATTCCTAATCATCTGTGTTAAAGATGGTTATTAGTGTAACTGGAGTTGTCTTGCTCTTAGTTGAGTGTGTGGACAGTGATGGAAGCAGACAAATTATTGTTATTGAACTTATTCTTTGTGTTTATATTTTTTTGTACTTAAGTGATGTCATTTGAGTCAGCGTCTGAAGAACTACAAGTTTGAAAATGCTCTGCTTGATGCTACATTAGCTGCTATGAGCGTAACACACCGGAAAACAATCAGCAGTCATGTTGCATTGTGGGTAATGTAGGCGGCAGGTTTTGGCAAGGAAAAATGTGTGGATTAAAAAAAGACAATACATCTGGTCCATTGTGAGTCTGACAATGTTGTACTTAACTGCTCTTCCAGTATGGCAAAAATTAAACTGACCATCAGCTCACTGGCCGTGCTCTGTTTTTTATTCTGCACAGGTTCAGGGAGGCAATGCAGCTCAATGAACCTGAGGTGCAGGAGGTGTCCGCCCTGTTCCGCTCTATCCTCCTGGAAGCTCTGGATCAGCTGAAGGAAGAGCAGGAGGCGCAGCGGCTCGCCCACCAGTGGAACAACAGACGTGCCGTGAGCATGTCCCTCGTGAATTTCAGGTCCCGGATCAAGATCAACCCGTTTGGAAGCACAGTGGGCCTGACCTCTGTGGCAGACGGGGCGGGGTTGAGCGACCTCAAAACCGTGTCAGAGGATGTGGAGAGAGGGACGGAGAGGTCGCAGAGGGTGTGGAGCATGCCGGACTTCAGATATAAAGGAAGCAGTAGCAGTAAGGTTGTCTGATATGGGGCGTTTCCGTATGACAAATGTTGATCTCCAGGACCCTCTGCTGCAGTATGTCCACTTTGCACACCAGGCGAGGCAGGAACGAATCCCACAATCCTCCTTCTCTTTTCAGTATGAGACCAATCAGCATTTGATCTATTTACTGCTTTACCTTCACACGTGAAAGGTCAAGAACTTGAACTCTTCATAATCTTTTAGACTTGAAACCGGTTTCACTTTGCATAAGATTATCGCCTCTTGCAGTAATGCGTCTTATATTTTGTAGACATTGGCAATTAAGCATTGAGGGCTGTTTACTGTAGGCCTGATAGGGATTTTTTATGTAATTTAAATACATTCTTGACTCCTTAATGTTGAAGGAACAAAGGAAAAACGTGTTGGTGTTATGTCGTCACACAACACAAAATGACTGCAGAGGTCAATGATCTTTTATGACTGAATATTTTGCTTGAGATTGATGGATAAATTGTATAAACAAATTATCGCTAATAGTCAATGCTCAAAATTAACTTCATTCAGAGGGTGAGCCATGCTCTCCCTCTACTGACTGCTCATTTTCTCCCAACAGCACACAAGGAGTCGGCACAATAATTCATCATTAAAGGTCAGCACACTGAAAGCTTTCCTTCTGTTCTTCATTTGTATAAGGCCGTCAAAAAAGAAATGATCACAAAATGTTACCAGACCTTTTTGAGTGAAGTAAAGTCTTTCCAGCAGTTTATTGCTGTTTCTTTTCTTTGTTTGTCACACAAATTCAGCAGTACACAACAGGTTTACGCCATCATCCATAAAAAGCTTTAAACTGGATTGATACAGGGGGATGAACAGTAATTGTATTTTGTATTTCAGTTTAATGAAATTGTATAATATTCATACCTGAATTTGGAGAAAAGAATTTTACAGTTACCGTCAAAAAAATGCAGAGTTAATTCTCATATCATTTTAAACAAATGAATATAAACAATTAAATATCAGTACACACTGATAATGCCGTGGCTACCACAGCCAACATTAACTGTGGAAACATAACCGTTAGATATCTACAAAAAAAATAAAAGTATGGGTGGTCCTACATGTAGTTGACATAAATGATTGACAGAGCCAGCAGGTAGATACATATTTCAAACTTTAAAGGGGAATCAATTTTACACATCAAAGTCTGTTTAAAGGTTTTGGGGAGTACTACTGAATATTTGAATGATAGTTTAGTGTAAAGCCTTTTGTGGCTCCAGAGGGAGCTACTTAAGTCTGATAAATTGCCTCAAGTGATGTCACTTTTGAGTCAACGTGGAAGACTACAAGTTTGTTACAAGTTTGAAAATTTAAAATTATTCTGGGGGTGTTGAGTTAGAAAGAAGTGATCTTACCAGACCTCTGTAGTACGCTCCTCAGCTCTGCTTGAGGATAGCGGCTCGAGGCTACATTAGCCGCTACTACCGTAACACACCCGAATGTCCGGCCGAACTGTCGGCACTCACACTTCATTGTGGGTAATGTAGACGCCTGGTTTTCGACAAGGAAGAAAAATACGTGGAATAAAAAAGACAATATTTCTGGTCCATTCTGAGTCCGACAATGTTATAGGGGTAAAATGCTCAATCAGTGGAGTACACTTTTAAAGGGGTGACCACAAACGAAGTTGAGAAGCCGATCGCTGGCAGTCACTGGCCTTCATCTGATGTAGTTGATTACAGATAACATTTTTGGATGACACTGCTCAACATAAACACTTCTCATATCACAAAAGCTATCAGACTAAGAAGAATTGGCCACCTGGGCAGTGCCATGATCAAAATGAAGCTGGTGGTCTGAACGCATCTCTTCATTGCAAGAGATACAGCTCCTTTACTCCATCATGCCGTGTGCTGCCCTTGTGCGTCAATGCAAGTCATATTCATAATTTTTTCTAAGAAAACTCTTCATTGTTGTTGTCCTGGAAGGTTGTTATTTCCTGAGTTCTGCTGACGTTTCTGAGCACCACCACCACTGCCGTCGACAGTGGCATCACAGGGTAGAGTTCAAGAACTCAAGAAGTTGTGCTCGGTTTTTATCCCGCTGTCACAAAAAAAAAAAAAAAGGCAAATAAACAATCCATTCAGAAACTATAAAAAAGGTACACTTGCTAGCTTACTTGACAGCAAAAAGGTGAGATTACCTGTTTATCTTTCTTTGACTTTTTTACTTTCATCTTTATCTTCTTCCCTGAAATCATGCTGTACTTGCCCTTTTTCTTGTCATTCAAATACTGAAAGAAAAACAAATGTAAGTTTATGCAATAAATACATTTTTTGTTTATTAAGTTGTCTGACAAAATTACATTACAATTACAAATGTAACTATGTATGTGCATATCATACCAGCACATGTTGCTAGTACAAATTGCTTTGAGACTTAAAAAAAAAAAAAAAAAAAAAAAAAAAGACACCCTGTGTGGTCTGGAGCATGTTTGGGCAAAGCTTAATGTCGAGGTGGACTTGGTGCTCTGAGTGAAATACAATGAACGGAAGCCAATTAGAAACTGGTGACACTCAACAAAAAAGGGTAGGGACTAGGGATTTCTTCATTTTATGGGACCTTAATGGGCAGTTACCTTGGAGATTTGTACAGGTCCCACATTTTCTTCTCCTCCTTTTACTTTCTTGTCTTTTTTACGTTTGTGTCGCTTCTCTTTCTTCCCTTTCGGCTGAAAGATACAAAATAAGTTTTCAGTTATAAAACATTTCAGTCAGTTCACATTATAAATACTTGAGATAAAATATAAAAAAATACTTTTTTTGGTTGTTTATCCTTTTTCCTTTTCTTAGACTGCTTTCTGGATTTACTGCGGGAGTCTGAAAAAACATTGAATCAATATATGGATATTGGTACTTTTATGATAATAAAAATGTACACAATATGTGGATCTACAATTCACAAAATTACATTAATATAATTCAACACTGATGAAAACCAGCCAAAGATTCTCAGACGTACTGCATACTTTAATGATAAACTTACCGCTACTGCTAGAGCTACTCCGACTGTGGCTGGATGAGTGGGATGAACCCGATGAAGAAGAGGACGACGATGATGAAGATGACGAAGATGACCTGGAAGAGGACGATGAGGAAGATCTACTACGGCTGCGTTTACGCTTAGTTTTTTCTCGACCTGAATAGACAGAAGACAGAAATATAAAGAAACCTTTTAGAATTGCACAGAAGATGACACTTGATTCTTATTAAGAGCAAGAAATAAGAAAAAACTTCACTATGTGTCATCTTGGTAAGAAACAACTGAACTAATTAAAAATGTCTAAATGGCTGGAGATTTTGGGGATGAACTACCCACTGTGACCTGGTGCACTGATATTATTGAGTTATTTTGGACAGTGGGGTCTGTGACACAAACTTTTCAGATTCATTCATTTAAATAATCATGATACAAAAGGCTTCACAGTTCAACATATCCACATTTTTAAAACTATAATAGTTTACAGATTATGTTCTAATCTAATAAATCTATAACTCTTAGAAGCTGCAAATATGTTTAATACATGTCTAATGTCTTGTTCTTTCACATAACTAAGACTATAGAAATATAGAAATTATTCCAAGGGACATACATAAGGGTTTCCCTGGTATGTTCTCTATCCTGTATGGGATCCTTGGCTGAAAAAAGACTGAGGACCTCAGCTTTTGGATGCCATTAGTTGTAACTCAAGTAACAACTAATCGCCCTTGGTCCCACTATATAAATACAACAATACAACTAAAACCAGGTTGGAGAGTGATATTTAAAAGAAGACTAAAAAAAGATAATCAGAAAATAAATAAAAGACGCACAGGACAAAAAAAAAAAAAAAAAAAAAAAAAAAGAGTGGCGTGCAGTCTAAAACTGGTCTAACGTTACATGGACACAACATTTCACTTGTCACAGAAGTGAAAGTGAGAAAAACAACAGTATCGGTTAACACAGTGAATGTGACTGTACACTAGTTGTATTAAATGTGACGGGGAGTTTCATGTATCGGCTTTATAAGCGGTCTTGCCTGAGCTCGTTGATCTCCTCCTTTCATCTGATCTGGAGCTGGAGCTTGACACTCTGGACTCCGCTTTCGTTGACTAGAAACAAGGACAAACATTTATGCCAAATGTATTTGAGTGAGACTGTGTCCTGCTGGATGTGACGGGAGACAGTTTATTTTTTTCTGAAGACGCTAGCTGATAAAGTTACACACCGCAGAGTTCAATCTAACATTAACCGTTTAAAACAGGTAACCCAATACATACAATCGTTGCTTAGTTAAGAAACGTCTAGCTACAGACTCAGAAAAATAATTACGCTAAGCGTAAATAATTACGCTTACCTTAATTGTCCTTTCTCTTTTCCTAATGTTAACAGGGCTACGTTTACGTTTACTAAGCTAAAGCTAAAAAACACTTTAAGCTATTGAATAATAAATGCTGACTAAAGAAGAAGTTCGGTACTCACCATTTCGAAAGCAGAATACAGTTAATGTATCATATATGTATATATTATGACAATTTGACAGCTGGAAAAAGGGTAAAATGTATATCTAGTCGCAGTTATCGCTCGTAAATTAGCATTAGCCAGCACTCTTAGGAGACATTTTGTATCCCATGATGCACCGGTGCTTCAAAACAAGGGGAGAGAAAACGACCGACAGCTCTATAAAAGTCCTTCAGTCAGTTACAAGATTACAAGAACAGTACTGGGCAAGCCTACTTCCAAAATGTAATACATTATAGATTACTAGTTACTGTCATTTGAGAGTAATTAGTTGTATTACAATATTACTGTCTCTGAATTGTAATGCTGTGCACTTTTGCATTAGCCTACTTTTCCCAAAATAACAGCAGAATTGTAACCTGCCAAGTTACAATTCTATAGCTATAGCTTGTGAATTTGACCACCAGATCAATAAAGTCTCCTCTTTATCTACTTTAATACATAGATTATTCATAATATCTTGTATAATTAATATGAATATGCAAATTAACTAAAGACAAAAGAGAAGTAGGCTAAAACGTACAATAGGCAAGTAGGAGAAAATGAAATTACTCAGTTGAAAGTACCTTACAGTTGTACGGCTGATAAAATGAAATTATATGATATTATTATTATTATTATATTGATATGTGTAGTGTAGCAAGCCTAAACGTTAATTCCCAACATGCTTATGTGTCAGCAGCTCCGACACACTAACCGCGCTGAAGTACCTGTTGGGACACAGATGTTGTCCCGTAGGCTACTGTCTCTGCTTCTGGCTCTGACCACGGGAACAGAGATGGGACGTAAGGGGAAATAACAGAAGGGATGAGTTGGCAAAGATCGAGGAACTTAAAGAAAAGAAATATAGAAATGCAAATCAGTGGTAGAGGCCAAATGTTTAATCTGATGAAAAAACAACCAAATGTGGCAAGAAATGATACAGACAGAGAGGGGAAACAAGGAGTGTAAACGTTTCTAGGGTAGGTACTGGACACAGGCGATAAGGAACCGTGTTGACAAGGGTTGAGGTTAGGGCACTGTGCATTAAACAAAAAACTGAACATAATAGTTTTATGAGGCACGTAAGTGTTGTGTTGCCATGTCAGGAAGAGGAGTCAGAGCACCTGGTATGTGACGCCGAGACGTGATGAGGAGTAATTTGGGGGATTTAGGGGAGCAGGAATTTACATTAAAAGGATTACTGTGCATAGGTGAGAAAGCACAGGCCAGGATAGGCCTACTGATAGCATTCTTAAGGGACACAGCTTCTTTTTTTATAGGAAATAATGGGTAAGATCATGGCAGGATATAAAGCGTGGGGGATATTAAAGATTCAAAATCCTTTATGAATACCCCACCGGGGAAAAAATAGTAAACAGTAGGCTATTGCACTGCCACTACACGGTTATCAGTCCTGGTGTGTGTGTTTTGTCCATGTGGTCTACTGGGACCAGTGCTATATGTATAACCTTGCATACAATGTAAGTTAGGGTGGGTGTGTGGGTGATAGTTTTTTATTATTATTTATTTATTATAATTTGTGTTACCTAAAGTCCCACACTCCGGAGCAGAAGGCGGCGGTAATGCACCAATGAGCTGGATGCCAACAGCCGTAAAACACAAAGAAGAAGAAGTTAGCATAGCGCCGCCAGCGGTGAAGGAGAGGAATAACCAAATAACATGCCGCTCTGTAAAGTGCTGCTGTGCATTTTAAACAAGTGAGTTTAAGCTGGCAACTATAACTAAATACATTTTATTTCTGCTGAAGAAATGTAATCTTTAGCTGCCTGCAATTAACCACAAACCACTTGGGAAGAAGTTGAATAGCGTTACCTTTCATTAGGGGTGTGACGAGACGCTTACTCCACGAGACGAGACACATCACGAGATTGGGTTCACGAGAACGAGACGAGACGAGATTTTAAATTTTTTTTTAAAGAAATCCTCAATGATGAAATATATGAATGGAAAATAGTTTTTTTATTCAACTGAAAAATCACAAAATGCAAAACAATTTAGGTGCCTTTTGAAATCAACTATTAATGATGAATGTTATTTAACTTTTTTTTTACTATTTTAATGAATCATATGCAGTAAAGGACATGCAAACACTGCAAAATGTTTTGTATAAAATCTACCAACTGGCTTCTGCCATGTGAAATCTAACTCCTTTCCACAAATCGAACATAAAAAAATAAACAGTATAAATAAAATAAATGTGTAAACAACAGAAAATGTTTAAATGCAAACAGTAAGTGTATCAATAACCAAAGTACTGCTCTCTCAAAACTACAAGTGCAAACAGAAACAATTTTTTTCTATAAGATAAACTACACAGAACAGCCTAAGATATGGTCATGTTATTTTTCAAGAATATAAGCATGTCGACTATTTCTGGCAGCAGTTGAGACCTTTGGGCAGTAACTATGTCTCCTGCAGTAGAAAAAACACACTCACTTGGAACTGAGGTAGCAGGGATGGAAAGGTATGCTTTGGCAAGTGGAGACAGCAAAGGATATTTAGGAGTTGCCGAAATCCGACATTTTCCACCACAGAAAATGGCCTCATATCAGCTGCAATGAAAACGCCTATGTCCATCGTTATTGCCGTGGCTCTTGCACTTACCGGTGGCAGAGATGCAAAGGCTTTTAGAGTTGTTTGGCCTTTTAATGTTTTCGTTGCGGGTGATGTAGTTGGTAGAGAGCTGTGGTGGTGCTGTAAGTGTTTTTGCATAGTGCTCGTGTTAGCCGCGGTATACGGCATTTTTTTCTTACAATATTTACATATTGTGTTCGTCTTGTCTGTCACTCTTTCGCCGTTTATTATTTCCGCAGGAAAACCAAAATGTTTGCACACAAATGATTTAAAAGTGGCAGGGGGATCTTCAATAGTAATTTCACGCTCCATCAAGCTGACATCACATCGCCTCACGAGACAACTTTTCACCTCGACGAGAAGTCTCGTCACGTTTTAATCTCGCGAGATCTCGTAAAACGAGATCTCGTCACACCCTTACCTTTCATGTTCCTTCATTTTCTGGAGTATAAGGATTAACGTTAAGGTTACAGTTAGTTTATTAACCTTATGCTAGCTAGGTAACGTTATACCTAGCTAAAATGAATGCAGTATAATACAACAGCTCTGCAATGAATTACACATTCGTAAAAGTTATGATGTTCAGGATTTGCTGCTGTAGAGAGTTCAATTTTATGGCCATTTTGGAGGTGTGTTTTCAGTGTCTACACGCTAATATAAATGGATAGGTATAAAAGCTAACATCAGCATGCTAATCATGTTTGAAAATTTGCTAAGGATATATCGACGAATAGTGTTTTAAACATAAACACATAACATAATAAGCAAACATGTTTGATAAAGATCCCTTACATTGTTGTGGTATTCTAGCCAAGATATGGGACATTTTACAGTTAAAAGATAAACTTGTTCTTTCTTTCTGGTGGACAAAATGTGTAATGGTCACCTGTATCTAAATTACCTCAAATATATCTTTCTAGTTACTATGCTACACATATATGCTGATACCAATATAACGTCTGTAATGATCTATTGATGGCTGTGATGCATAGAGCTTTAACTTAATTGGTCATAAACACAAAGTACAGATGATGCTTATCTTTATATGTCGTTCGTTTTGCAGCCATTTGTCCTATGCGTTTGTCCTGCTGGTGGTGCTAGAGAAAAAGTCAAGGGATCACCAAATGTATTGCAATACATCCTGAGGAGGACCTGAATGTCTGAACCTGCTAACACAAAAACACACATAACCACTGTTATTGTACAAAAACACATTTATTATGACAGTATTAGTATATTATACAAATACGAGCACATCTAAGCACACGTAGTATAAAAATACAAAATCTTGATGTGCTTCAGTGTTCTGGGCATCATAAACCATTTGACAAACCAAAATTGATTAACACTACTGTATAGTCAGTTCCATCTAGCCCTGCAGTGCTATGTTTTAATGTTAAACACAAAAAAAAACTGTCCTTTGACACTCAGACACATTGCAGCTTAAAAAGATTATGCAAAGCAAGAAATGGCTGCTCTCTAATCCTGTGATATACACAGTTGCAGGTGTGACTGTTCACAACTCAGAATGAAAAATAATCCAACAGGAAGTCACCTATAGAGAAAACAGGTACAAAAACTGATTCCAAGTGATGCATATAATAGTATAAAGAAAATGGTAAGCAATTCTTATGTCTCAGTATGTAAGTTCCTGTTGAATTCTTTTTAAGGCATCTAAAAAATATTCAGTACCCGTTGCACTTTTTTTTAACATTGCAGGACTTTGATAAAACTGACCATGTCAATCCATCTAAAAGCTAAACTGTATGTACATGTAAGAATACACTGGATGTAAATAGAAAGCGGACACAAAAATGAACTTCAGCTTGCCCATTGACAGCCAGTCTAATGCTAAATGCACTCATTGCATTAAATAAATTGTACAGCTGCCCTCAGATAGATAAAACATTATTGTAAGCAGTGAGAAATAAGCAACAAAAAGGTTTATTAGTTACAACATATCATGCAACTATCCCTGCCCATGTCAGAGCCTCACTGCTGGATTCACACAGTATGACTCTGACTCCTTGCAGAAGGATTGGGCTCCAGTGAGGTGATGTGAAGCAGGTTTAAGGGCACGTTGAGACCAAAGCTAGCGATCCGCAGTGTTTTGCGGCTGTGGAAATATCACTAAAAAGGCCCATCTGTGTGACGTACTGTTGCGTTCTTTAAGCCCCTAAAGCAGCACAAGTAGACTTTATATTTTACAATTTTCCGTCAGATCATTTATAGATCTTGAAGGCAGCTTTATTTCATATAGAAAGAGAGAAAGAAAAGAGATGGAGCATTGTGCTTTATTGGTGCAGAAAACTAGTTTTTCTTTTTTACTTTCTTGTGGCAGCGATAGATACAGGGATGTTTACTCTAAGGGACTCTTAATTCCATTACATTTTATGTATAGTATCAAATCATAACAATAGTTATCTCAAGACACTTTACAGATAGAGTAGGTCTAGACCACACTATAATTTAAAAAGACTCTCACACTGCCTCAAAACACACTGACAAGTCTGATCACCACGCCGCAGGCCGTTGCAGTTTTTTTCGGCACCCCCCCACCGCCACAGCTTAAACGCACTACCCCCAGTCAAAATGAATGGAGAGACTTTCGTTTTTGCTGGACCGCCTGAGTGTGTGTGGACATAGCCTAACTCCTCTTCTCTTTGACCTGAGCCTCAGCAAAAATACATATGCCAGGTGTATGGAAATATAAAAGATTATATGAAGAAAAATACACACTATACTGAAAACATGCTTTAATGTTTTTCATAATATAAAAATAAAATAAAAAAGCTTATGTAAGTAGTTGTGTATCAGCAGTGGATTTATGGTTTGACCCACTGGGTTTTCAAGGTTATTGATCACAATTTTCAATGCAAAAGAAATCCCTGAATGTGTGAGTGTAAATGGGATTAACTGAATATTTATGTTGACAATTTTTATTATGTGTATTTTGAAGACTCTGTTGTGTAAAACATTCACTGCCCATCCTGATTACAAATTTAAATTGTACTATGATGAAAAAATACAACGCTGTAGATCTTTGCTCACAAAAAAGTTTCAAAAATTGACTTGTGTTGGTGAGTAGAGTAAATCGTCTAGTTTTTTTAAATCACATTACACATCCACGGACATGGTGTAGCTGATTAATAATCATTTACTTCTTCATTTCTGGCAGATATTTAAACCTCTGCTTTGTTCTTTGAGTGATCGGCGTGAGCCAAGCTCTCGTCATTCTCCTCCTCCTCCTCCTCAGGAACCTGGAAAACATGCAGTCCAAATTATGTGTCTGTAGCTTAATGAAAGAGACCTAAATAAGACATTTTTAAATAAGATGCAATCATTGGCTTATATGCTGTACCACCTCGGTGGAGTTTACCAGCAGAGGATAAAACAAGCAGCACCAGAGAGTTGGAATGAACACAGGAAGAACTATTTTCTTTTAATAGAAGCCTGTCAGATGAAATCGTGATTGAAATAAATGATGCAGTGAACCACATCCAGCTAATATGATCCCCAAACCACAAATTTAATAAATATTGGGGTACTGCATCAATCACTTGTGATGCTCGACAATCAAAAACTAGAAATAATATTTACGAGGAAAGGGATTTCTTACCTCCCAGTAAATAGAGTCATCAAAGCAGTTCTGGTCTGGAGGCTGTCCCCAGAACGGCAACTTCATTATTAAACCTTGAAGAATAAAAAATAAACTGTTTGATCACTCAGGCTTTTTGCTAAATCATAATAACCCTGACCTTTTTCTTTTGAGTGACAAACCATGTGCCCAGAAATTTAACCATTATGACATATTTATGGATTCATGTTTCATCTTCACCTACCTGTAATAGCACCTCCAACCAAAGCGAAACCCAGGGATGAAGCCAAGGCAGCAGCTTGCATGGCAGCATTACCTCTGAAGAGGAGGAAAAGAGAAGACAGGAATGTAAGAGCTGACAATTAACTGAACCATGAAGTTACTTCAAAGCTTCAATACAGTTATGTGTGTGAATATATATTATTATATGTATATGTATACGATTTCTGGTGAGTAAAATGACCCTTACCCCTCTTTTTTTTCCCAAAGCCACAGCTACAATACCAGCCAACCCGCCCAGGATGCCAGGCATGCCGTGCAGATTGTGGACTCCGCAGGTATCCTGGATGCCCAGGTTGGATGCCAGGATGGGCTACAGAGGAGAAAAAATGTATTTGGTTGCAACCAAAGGAGTGTCTTTTTAAAAGGTTAAATATGCATTTTGATTTTAAAAATGTGACGTTATCAAATGTTTGTTTTCTTCCGACCAATAGTCCAAAACCCCAAAATATTCAATTTACTATCATAGAAGAGTAATAATACTATAAAATAATGACATTTCAGAAGCTGAAACCAGGGATTTTTTTCCCCCATGTTTGCTTAAATTGTTTTTTAAACGATTAATCTCTTATTAAAATTGTTGGAGATTTTCTGGAAACTGACTAATCTGTTAATGAACTAATAGTTTCCACCAAAGCCTTTTTAGGAAACTCATTGTTTTGCACCTTTGCTTTGACTTTCAACTCACAGTTAGGTACTTGAAGCCCAGGGTAGAGATGATGCCAGCCACTAATCCAATCAGCATTGCCCCAAATGGCCCAATGTTCATGTCAGCACATGTTCCCACAGCGACGCCACCAGCCAAGGTGGCATTCTGAATATGTACCTGTAGTATATAAAGATATAAAAACAAGTATATATATTTTTTTTTTTAAATTCTTGCATAAGTCTTATTGTGGATAATAAAGGAAAGTTATCTGACCATGTCCAGTTTTCCTTTGTGCTCCACAAGGCTGGAGATGGCGTAGGCAGAGAGCACACAGGCAGCCAGGGAGAGGTAGGTGTTGATCACTGCTGTGAGCTGAGTGAAGCCCGGATCAGCGATGGCCGAGTTAAAACTGGGCCAGAACATCCACAGGAAGACGGTTCCTGTAGAAGAGGGGGGAAGAATGAAACAGCATTTCACACTGCAAGTTAGAAACATATAGATTCAAGGATTTATATTAATTCTTGCTTAACAGGATTGATGCACAGTTGAGGTCGCTATCTATTTACCACTGTACATGCTGCATGGTTATTTATGACCACTAGGTGGCAGGCATACGTTGTGTACGTGCAGGCCTGTGATAAACCAGTGAGGGAAGATTACAGCCAAATAAAACACATCATTGCTGTAAAGTTCATTAGTTTAAGGTGTGACTGGCTCTTACCAATCATAGCAAACAGATCAGAGTGATAAACAGATCCGTCGTTCTCATGTCCGTTTCTTAAACCTGGTCGGTAAAGTACTCGAGCCACTGCCAGCCCAAAGTAGGCTCCATAAGCATGGATGATCATGGATGCTCCAACATCATTCGCCTGCGAAAGAAGAGTTGATACTGTAAAATACAGTTTACACAGTGAATGTTCCTGGTCGTATTTTGCTAATGTAGTTTATCAACACATGCCTGTGTCATTGCGTACTTACTTCAAGGACTGTGGCCACCAGATGTTCATTGATGGAGAAGATGGTGATCTCCAGGATGGTCATGATGAGGAGTTGCACAGGGCTGGTTTTACCCAGAACGGCTCCAAAGGAGATCAGGACTGTAGCTGTGCTGAAGTCTGCGTTGATTATTCTGTACAATAGAGAAGACCAGCACAGTTTAACCTTCATTTACCGAACCTAAAGTGATCTGTTAGAGCAACTCAGCAGCCAACAGGACAGGTCAATGGTTTATTGAGCAGCTACTTAGTTGGTGATGCATATTTTACTGCTTAAATGTTAATCAAGGGGTTACTGATAAGCGACACGTGCAGAAAAAGACATTCATACTTGAAGATGCTGACTTTGATCTTGCCATCTTCCAGGTGCCAGATGCCTTGCGTGAGAAGGCCCCACTGCAGGCCGAAGGCAGCCAGCAGTAAGTTGACACCCACGCTGCTGAACCCGTATCGCTTCAGGAAGGTCATCAGGAACCCGAAGCCGATGAAGATCATGACGTGGACATCCTGAAACACTGAAGACATGAGAAAAGAGGTCAGTTCTGCTGTTGATTCGATGACAGGGCCCTTCTTTGTTGTGCGAGTCCCACTTTAGCCTTGGCTAAATGTGGACATTAAATCGAATCAGATGAAACACTTGTGATACGCTGCCTTCAATTAGAAATAAGCCATTCGTTAAGACTTTGCTTTCCACGGTGGTATTCTTTTGACTTTGTAGTTTAAATGATTTACTGAGCAGGAGTCATTTCCTTTCCACAGGGGCTGTATTGTCTGCCGTGACCTGTTGGTTGGAAAAGCAATTCAATCAGACTATGAATGGGATTCTGGGAAATGCTCCTGATGTTCCTGTTGAGTTTGTGGCGTTCGTTTGTATGAAGTGCATATGGTCTTAATAGATTAGCACACCCTTATCTAGTCTGTTTAGACCACATCCCATGTTTTAATTATCAGTGCATTTAGTTTTACTATATTATTTATTTATATTATTTTTAAACACAAAAATACAAGCTCTTTAAGAGGAGATAAATCTGGGTTAAGGCCAGGTAATTTTCGGGGGAATTTGTGTCAACATCCTGACAGGGGTGTGGGACTCCTGTTTTCCAAAAGTCTTTAAGCTTGATATGATATGATGAGCCCCTTGTGGTACATACATAAAGGTGGAGGTGCTCCCAGGTTCAGAAACAATGCTTCATTTCCTCAGAGTGGAATGAGCGTGAATGTAGCTACTGTTATCTGGACAGTACATACTTACTTTCGTCTTTCAAAAGGCAGGCATTTACTGCTTTGCAGTCTCAGATTCACCATCATTGTTTAATTCCTTGAGTCTTGTAGTCACCGTCAAGTTGCCAGACAACCAGCGGAGACTAGGTGATGTCACTGCACCCAGCCAGGAAACAGTCCGGCACATAATCATTAAAACCACAACATGGTGCTTTAATTTTTACATTTTTGTACAGATTAAACGGTAACACTTTACTTGAAGGTATCTACATAAGAGTGACATGACACAGTCATGACAGTGTCATGTTACTGTCATGACACATGAACCCTAATCCTAACTCTAACCCTAACCCTAACCATAACTTGTCATGACAAAAACCGAATGATACTTACTAAAAGAAGCGTTATGTCATAAACGTTTATAATGTTAGTGACATGTTCATGACAGTGTCATGTCACTCTTATGTAGATACCTTCAAGTAAAGTGTAACCAATTAAACAAGTATGTTTAAAGGGTGCTGGTAAGTGGATTTTGTTACCTGTGGACAGAGGTAGACTAGTGGTTTCCCCCTGATTCCATACTTTGTGCTAAGCTAAGCTAAGCAGCTGCTTGCTGTACTTTTATGTTTAGCAAACAACTGTGAGTGTTGTATCAACTTCTCATCTAACTCTCGTCAAGGAAGGGACCATTTCACAAAACTATACTTACTTACATTAAATATCCCATTTTTTTTTCTATCACATGCTGCTTTTTGGATGCTTTTATATCGGCCTTAGTGGTCCCCTAATACTGTATCTGAAGTCTCTTTCCTGAAATTCAGCCTTGGTGCAGAACTACAGCCACTAGAGCCAGTCCCACAATGAGCTTTCCTTAGTATGTGCCATTTCTGTGTCTGTAACTTTAAATGCTATTGAGGAGGAGAGAGGGGGGATAAGGTGGAGGGTGGGGGTGTGGCCTTGACCAACTGCCACTTCACTTGTTTGCAAGCCATGATGTCTCTCTCTTTCTCATGGGCAGTCCAAATTCTATGGGCGGGCAAAGCAGAGAAAGGGGAGGTAACCTTGCTCCTTATGACTTCATAAGGAGCAGATTCCAGATCGGCCCATCTGAGCTTTCATTTTCTCAAAGGCAGAGCAGGATACCCAGGGCTCGGTTTACACCTATCACCATTTCTAGCCACTGGGGGACCATAGGCAGGCTGGGGGAACTCATATTAAAAAAAACCTCATCAAGGGAAATTTTCATGCCATGGGACCTTTAGCTCCACTTATCTAAAAAGGAAATTAATATTACACACATACAGTAGATATGAGGAAAACATGTACACATGCTCCATTTAGATGTATTAAACTATTTACAGAAACACAGAAAATCATGCAACACTGGTCATCCACACCTATTAATATTTACATTGTTTAAGGTTGTTGAGGTTGATTCTTTCAGTTAGTATCTAGCTTGACTTTGTTCTCATAACAAAAGGCTTATAAGGCAAAGTTCAGGATCTGCTTATGACATCCAGGTGGGCAACAATGCCTTAGTTTAGGCAACCAGGCCAAGATTCATTCAGTCAAAGGTGACATTGTATGGGATTCCGCATGATCAAACACAAGGGAAGTTAGCATTGTTACATTATGCATGATCAAGAGTATATCAGGACATTTTTAAAATGTCTTTTGGTATAAAGTGAGAACGCCTATGGTAAGAAAGAATCCGTGTTTTACTGGGTTTTTATACATGCTCAAAAACAGTGTACTTAAACAGATGTTATACTGTAGACTGCTTTAATCAGTAACCAATCTGATAAAAATAGAGCTGCTCAAATCTACTCAGAGCAGTTGTCTAGATGCTCCATATTGACAATATAGCTTTTAGTGGCGTTAATGAGTAGTTGAAACAGATTGATGTTTCAAAATAATTTTAATCACCCATGACGATTGTTATTGGTTTAAAGAAATACCAATAAACCAGAGCACATTTTTCACCCATCCCGGAATGCTGTGTGGAGTAGCCAGACCCTCCTCCGCTCCGCAGCGTGTGGATGGTCTGGCAAAGCGAGACTAACCTAACATTTATGTTCTCTCCTGCTTGGTAAATAATTAATTAACCAATTTAATCACTTTACAAACAGTTGAGATATCATGTGAATATCATCCTTTTGAAACGGCATTCTTTACTCAAGTGTCAAACCACCTCTGAAGAGTCTGTGATTTCACAAGAAAACAGTCAAAAAAACAATCCTGATGTGTGTTTGTGTAGTGCTGCACTGATGCCATCAGCAGTGTGTCAAGGTGAAATATTGATTTGGCTCACATCCACAGAGCTCTTTTGAACAGAAACTGGTTGCCCCTTCAGCTTGTGCTTTGACCCCCTCCCATTCTCAGGTAGGTCAATGGTCATGGTTTTAGCTCATTCAACATAATTGAAAATACTTTTTTTTAGAGGCATTTGCAGATATGGTATAATAGCAATTTTGGGTTGTTTGCGCATGTAGGCAAACCTCTTTTAAAAAATGCTTGTTACTTTACTTGGATGTTTGTATGTTCACAACTACTGTAAATCAGACTGATCAATGATAATTTTTGTATCATAATTCTCATTTTCATTGAAAAATACTAAAATAACTTTTTTTTATTGATTCTAGTGTGATTTTCGCGAGAATCTCTACCAAACAAAGATTTTTTCGTTAGTCTGTAGGATACAATTTGTCGGCTGGGACGTTTCTGCAGCACCACAAAACTTAATTTAGGATGGTTTGGCACATATTTTGCCTTTTAACAAATATTACGCCCCCTGCAATTCGGATATTGCAGTAGTCCATATTGCGATTTCGATAAAATTGCGACTAATTGTGCAGCCCTTGTCATGCCCCTGACTTTTTCCATAATCATAGACCGCTAACAGCAAACAGGATGATGGTGATAATCTCCAAAGCCAAGGTCATGATGTGGAACTGCATCCTCATTTCCTTGCCCTAAGCGGGCATCCTGAGACCAAGGTTATCTCTCACAGTCTGACACACACTCACTGATAAACAAAAAGGCAGAAGACACCCCCCTCCCATTCTTTTCAACCAGTTGCACTGCCAGAAAATCAATGTTTCTAGTCCAGAAAACCCCATGTGCCATAGAAAATTCTTTGATCATGACATTTTTTTTTAAACCAAAGATGTCATTTCCTGTATTCTGGTGCCTTTTAACAACTGGTTTGATACTTGTATCTATAGAGAGCTGAAGTCACACCCTTCTACCTCCGGTCCATGGGACATTAATTCGGAAAAAATATGAACGAGAGTCAATTGGAGAGATAATAATTATTTTTTTATCCCGTTTCAACTGAAGAAAGTCTCAGTTTATTGTTAAACTATTGAAGTAAAGACTGTGAAAATACGTAATTAGAAAGACTACTGGGCTAACTGAGACTTTCTTTGGTTGAAAAATTATTTTTTAAATCGACGAACATCATATTTGTTATCCATGGCTCAATTCAAACGGGATCAAAAAATTATTTGCCACTCCCCGTTCACTACCATTCATATTTTTTCCGAGTTAAGGTCCCATGAGGTCCACCGGAAGGGGCATAACTTCGGCTCTCTATCTATACTAGCATGAGAAAAAAATGGGTATAATTTGTAATTACACCTAGAGGAAGTGGTTGGCCCGTGATCACTTTTATATTAAAAAGTACAGAAATTGATTTGATGACTAATTCAGAGTCATCTCTAATAATAACCACTCATTGTTTATTTCAACTTATATGCTTGCATGCAATTGCAATATTGCCTGTTTTCTTATGAGAGATCTGCCTGGGTACAAGGTAGCAGTGAAAATGTGGTATGGAGTTTCATTGAGTTGGGCATTCTCTCAATAAGCAAGCGGAATGGATTTAATAATGACACACTGACACAGCACTCTTAAGAGCGCCAAGTGGAAAGACCAATGTTCTTAATGTGGCCACACCTGTGTAGGGGCTTGTAGTGAACAGTAGTTTCAGGATGGGGAGGAGGTAAAATTGGAAAGCAGCCACAGTGACTTGCACCACGCCCAGATGTTAGGTAATGCTCAGTAATCTGGGTGAGCCAAGACAAGAGAGAGAATCCCCTCAGGACCAACTGCAGAGGAGGGATGCAACCAAAACATATGCAAAATTATTTTTTTAAATTCTGGAGCAATAGATTTCCTTGCATTTGATGTTTCCATTTTGCAAAGCAACTCCTCATTTAGATAAAAATGACTTTCCAAGAGTCTCTATTAGAAACCTATGTAGTGTTTTGTCAAACCATACAACCAGAAATTCTGTCTGTCATTGACATATTTTAAAAGGGAATTGATTTGAGCTGGGATAGCTTTTACTCGCTCCATTTCTCTGCTTATTTGTCTTCTTTTGATCCCAACAGATGTCTGTCATGTGTTGCATAGCGGATCTCTCTGCACCCATCCGCAATCCTTCACGTTATCCAATCACATTTTAAATGGTCATGGCTTTAACTGATACAGCATAAATAAAATATAAGATTTATTTAAGAGGCATTTGCAGATATGTTCCTTAACATCTTATCATGGCATTATTTGGTTGTTGGCACGTGTATGAACCTCTTTTTTTAAACTGCTTATTGTTACCTTACTGTACATGGATGTTTGTATGTGCAGAGTTTGACTCTAGAAGGCTGTTTTCACATCTATCTGCTGAAGGATGGAAAGTTTCTCTGTACTCACCTTAAATCTCAGTGTACACATGAGATTATTATATTATATCACAACTAGTTTTGAAGCAAATTATGGTCCAATATGCTACTTACACAAGTGTAATGTGGAAACTACACTGATAATGGACCTTTCAGTGATGTAAGAGACATCTTGTGATGTAAGAGATGTCTTGTGTCTAGCAGTTAAACTTATCCAAACTAAATTTGCACATTCATAGATTATGGACTTTTCAATGAGGGAAAATGAGTAGATGTGATTTTAAGAATTTTTAACAAGGCAACATCTACTTTTTTGTGGGAAAACTGTATCAGACACACGTTATAATTGAAAACAATACGTTTTTTATGTATTTAAAAATGTCTGGAGAAGATCTTAACTCAGTGTGATAAAAAATAAAGAAAAATCCAATATAATCGTAGAAATTCTGAAGAAGACTATGTTGCTAGACATGTTCTAGTCTATTTTATCTGTAGTAGAAAATATGCTCAGCCTTAATGCTGACCATTGAGCTAATCTCTATGGGTCACACCTGCCCCACCCAATCATGAGTAGACATTCATACGGTAAAACAGCCGCTTGTAGTTGCAACTATCTTAATGCGGATAAGTTGTCATGATGCAAAGGACCCTCTCAACTGCAGGAACCGCTCTATGCTCAATAAGTACGAAGGTTTAAACAAATACACAGCATTCTTCTGCCCTATCTATCTTCTGTCTTTATTATCTGTGTGTTTTTTAAATCCCATGTGATCTCCACTGTATGATACCTGACACTTTCCCTGCAGGATCCTATTTGACTGCTCAGTTGCATGTGCATGAAGAAACTTTGTGAGGGATGAGAATGTGACCCCATGACTTCTCTTATTTCTTTCAGCAGACCAGCCTCCAAATTCTTCTATTTCTGTTTGCAAGTAATTGGAAAATCACATCCTTAAAACACAAGTCACATTATTCCAATGAAGGAAAGGAGGCCTTTTTCAGGTCACTCAACACTTTTAAGTAGAGTAACTAGAGAACCAAAAGCTTAGAAATATGGAAGATTTGTAGACTTATTCCTTTTATAAATAGAAATAAGCTTCATTTCAGCATTTTCTCTAACACACACTAAATCACACTGAGTCAGCAGAACAAGAACCTTGTTTTCTCTGTTAACATAAAAGCTGCAACAAAGGCCATAATCCATCATTTTTAACCTCTTCAAAAACAGTGTAGAGACCAAACATTAAGGCATCCAGTAGGAGAGCATCCCTCAGCGAGCAGCCACAGGTAGACTTACTGGGGTAGAGATCCATGGGCTTCACTTCATGGTGAGTCTCATTGGAGTGTGGCTCATGCCCGTGACTTTTTCCATCATCATAGACCACAAACACACCAAACAGGATTATGGTGATAATCTCCAAAGCCAAGGCCACGATGGGAAACTTCATCCTCATGTTGGTGGCGTACGCAGGCATCCTGAGACCAACTCTGGTTATCTCTGACACACACTCACTGACACTCTTTTTTAGGAGTTGTGCTGTGTGAAGGGAGGGAACAAGTGGTGTCTGGTTTTAAACTGATGCAGGTTTTGTGGTGACCAATGACAGGGCAGAAGACTGGGGCCTGGGTGGTGAACACCCCCCTCATGTACTTTGCTCATAGGGATGGGTTTCCTCTCTGGACGTCACAAGGGACAACGCAAAACACAAATGTAATGACACTTGGCCAGTGAGTGGACATGAAAGAAATACTTAATGACTGCTCCTTTCCACTCATTTTGAACTGTCAAGTTTGTTTGTTGACTTACTGTCTTAACTTACATTTTGGGACTGGTGCTTATTAAATTAGAAGACAAAAAGTCTCTATAAAGAGCTATTTGCTGTTTATAACTATGTTGCTCAAGAAAATATACAGTAGCTGTCATACAATTACAGTTTTTTTAGATTCCTTTTTTTATCTGCTCTATTAAACACTGTTCCTCTTTCTTAGTGCAAAAGACTTCAGACACTGTTCCCTTGAGATTAAACCCTTTTGCAGTTTTTTTATGCACCGGCTGATTCAGATACATAACTTAGGTAAAAGTAACAATACAACACTGTAAATAATACTAAATTACAAGTAAAGGTCTTGCATTTTACATTTTATATATGGGTAAAAGTACAGCAGTAGCAGCAAAATGTACTTAAAGTATCAAAAGTACTTATGGTTGTGTTATGTTATGGTGAATAAACCCTTTATAACTAACCCATTAATGTATAAGTTATGGTGGTCCTGAGAGGCCACTGCACTGCAACTTAAGAAAACGCACGCAAATAAACCACAACACAATGGAAGTGTTTCCAGGGCACACTTTTAAGTGATGCACACATTTGGCTTGCTTGCTGCAGTTTGACATCTTAACTCTTAATTTTATTGACATTTTATTATTCTGATATTAACTATTGCAGATAGCTGCTGTTAAACTAGCGATAGTCTTTTGCCTACTCTAGTTAGCCTTTTGCTATCTAACGTTTTGACGTTTTTAAATATGAAGATAATTTCTGAATTTGCTTGTGCATTGTCTACTAATTCAATGCTTATATAATCACAATTGCCATGTGCTATATTATCTGGCTAGTGGGATGGACTAGATTCCCACTGCACCATAAGAACAGTATGTAATGGTAGGTTAAAACCATTGTGTGGTGGTAACGTTACAAACGTTGAACTTATCTTACAATTGACTGCGACAAGTCAACATGTCTGCTATGAATCGGAGATTTCGTTAGACTTTCTCCTCCATCTATTTGACTGACAGAGTCATAAATATTAAGTCATGACATATTATAACCTTTATTTAATGTTCATATTTAAATGGTAATGAGACAGTGTATTTAATATATTGATTTAAAAAAACATCCTAATCATCACAGTAACTTTTAAAATACCCGTTTCAGCCTTGTTAGTTCAGTCACTCAAGGGCTGCTGGGTCAGTCAGGACACTTTTTCACACCTCGAAGATGTGCTGAGTTGTTTCTTTAAATGATTAGCTACAACACACTAGAATCTAAAGACATATTACAATAAATAAAACAATAAATGTTCTTTAGGTGAAGAAACCAGGCTGAATCAGTGGGTGTTGTTGAACATCAGAAGACAGAAGACGTTGTTATGTGTTGTGGTTTATTTGTGTGTGTTTTCTTATTTGCTTGCTTTTTGTTATTTGCGTGTGTTTTCTTATTTGCGCTCGTTTTCTTATTGTTGCTTGTTGTGGTTTATTTGCGTGCGTTTTCTTATTTGCGTGCGTTTCTTATTTGCGTGCATTTTCTTATTGTTGCTTGTTGTGGTTTATTTGCGTGCGTTTTCTTATTTGCGTGCGTTTCTTATTTGCGTGCATTTTCTTATTGTTGCATGTTGTGGTTTATTTGCGTGCGTTTTCTTAAGTTGCAGTGCAGTGGCCTCTCAGGGCCACTCTAATAAGCAGTGTTTTAAGGTTGTAGCTGGTAAATATATGTTTTATATGTAAAATCCTAAATTGATAAATGGTTTATAACACACTTTAATTAAGTTGTAAACAGATGTAAGTGTTTATGAAAATAGTATTTTAAGCATAATGAATCAGGTTATGTTATATACAGTACTAACAGCAAGCACATACATAATATGTACAGTGTAATATGAAGACAATATGTACAGTTTCCCTAAATAAAAACCTTGTCCAAACACACCAGGATAAATATAAATGTCAAATAAATGTAGTGGAGTAAAACGTAAATTATATTACCCAGAAATGTGAGTTTAAATATAAAGTAGCATAGAATTGAAACATTCAAGTTGAAGTCATTTTTCACCATTGAATCCAGGCGTAGCAGATGTTGCCTCTTACTAGCTCTGTTAGTTGTCTCATGTTGCTTCAACAAATGCTGCACATTGTCATTCCACCCATGCCCTCTACATACAGTGTGTGTAACTGTGATCAGGTTACTTCATAGTTCAAGTCCTTTGCCATCAACTGTTAACATACACATGTCTGTGCTTCCTTTCCCATTGGAAACTTTCCAAGAGGACTCCTCTGATTAACCTGTAGGTTCTGATCCAGTAAGTGGCTCCCACAGTGAGTGTGGTGACAATCTGAGGCCTCTCGCCAAATTACCTCAGGCTAGAACTCCTTTATTTGGGTCCAAGAGCTTTATGAATGAGCAGAGTAGTTAATCACTGCCAGCAACACATTTCTGTTTGTGTTGGACCTGAGCGCAGTGACTGTTTTCCCAGACCCTTTGGGAAATTACTTCCAAATGTTGAGCGATATCAAAAACTGCAGCACTGCTAGAACTAATCTACTTGTGCTGAACATGTGCACTACAGAGTTTTTCTCTAATATTTGGCAGACATTGGAGGCTTTTTTAATGGGCTGAGCCACATGTTTTTTTTTCACAGACAAGTGAGCTAACCCACAAACTTGAACAGCATGGGAGGATTTGTGGTTCAACTACCACAGTCATTCATTCATGACGGTCACAGATACTCCCTCACATAAGCCTTTTCTTCTTTTAGCTCTTTCTTTTTTTTATTGGATTTCAGTCTATATATCACAAAAGAATGTGGCTGTTTGATACCTCACATGTAACTAACTGATTATTTTTGCCTCCAGAGTAGCTCTAACCCTGAGAAATGTTTGTATAATTGTGACACTTCAATCTGCAATTATTTAACCAATTATTATGTCTGTAGTTTTGCGATCATCTTTTCTCCGCACAGCTGTAATCTGTCAGGGTGTTGACAGAGAGCATGAGAACTGTTTATATAGTCAAGACTTTTCAATAACAGTTAACGGTCTGAGTCTCACATTTCTTAGCGGGGTATCCCAGAGGTACCAGTGCTTTTAGGTTTTTGCTTTTGTCAACATTTCTTTGCGCGAATGATTTGTTGTCTTGATTAAACCGAGAGACCTTTGGTGATAACATGCTATAATCTCCTAAATATCACAAATAAACAGGAATTTCTGCAGGAATTTGGGAAAATGTACTTAGTTGCTTTCTTTCTGAGAAAAGGTGAGAAGATTGATAAGACTCATGCATGTTAAGCATGTAGCTAGAGGCAAAAGACAATTATTCTATCTTAGCATAAAGACTGAGACGGGGATACAGCAAAATTAAGTAATTACAAAGGAATTTGTACATTAGATCATGCATGCTTAGTAAATCAATACAAATTGTGGTCGCACTTTATTTTATGGTATGTTAATAAAACGTAATAAGCCATACTTTGTATCAAATTAGACACATAGAAATAATGTGGTCTTTATTAGACAGAAAGCTAACACAGTTATACCCTGTAGACACCATACACCTAAATTATGCTGTAATTAGAAACTGCATGTATTGCCATATTAAAAACAAAATATATTGGGCTGACCTCTAGCTCACCCTGTAGAGTGTGCGCCCCATGTATGCTGAGTCCTTGGCAGCGGCCCGGGTTCGAATCCGACCCACGGACCTTTGCTGCATGTTGCCCCCCTTTTCTCTCCCCTTTCCTCTCTTCAAGCTGTCCTGTTGATTAAAGGCCATAAAAGCCCATAACAATAATCTTAAAAAAACCAAACATATATACTATACTGTTATACCAAATTACACTCTAAATAGACACTGCGTATTGGGCATAGCCTTGTGTCATTTGTTGCTTATTAGGAGAAAACTACCGTTAAGTAATGTCAAACCACGTCGAGTCACATCTGGTCGCTATTTCCCTCAGTCCCTCATAGCCTGGATGCTCTCTGGAGTCCCGTGGAGTTTGGAGGTGGTACATAGCCTTATTAATAGGCTAATAAAACTATTGTGACTGACTAGCGCTAGCATATTACTGGCTTGCTAGCATATAAGTGGTTGGTTAGCTTGCTAGCTGTCGAGGAGCTAGCCATGCAAGTAGTCTGAATAAATACCTGCTTCGTTTGACTTTTTATTTGTTTCTTTTTGTTAGTGCTGTGAACACAGGAAAGTGGTTGTAATTTAGACAGTTTTAAGGTGGGAGTTTATAATCGAGCCTGGAATGCTGTATTGCGTCAAATGCTGGCTCTTTTTCAGTTTTATAGATTCTTATATTAAAAGATTTGGCAATTTCATCAAACAATCCCTATTATCGCTTCTGGAAATAAATGTGTTGGCTTGTTAAGGTTCACACAATCTGAGAAAGTTTGAACATCAAAGGAACAAAACGGAGTAAAAACAGCCAAGCTAAATAGCTACTTCGTTTATCAGCTCAAATTAGTTTTAATCTACATTGGCCTCCTTGTGAACCTCTAGGAACATTCCAGGAAAACTATTAGGCGATTTATCTCTGCTCCCTCACAACCCCAAGCGCAAAGCGCAGATTTGGGGAAAATAAACAAGCCATCAGCCTTAATGTGCTCCATACTTTGTCAATCAATGACTTTGGGCTCAAAGAGTGATGGACGGATGATGGAAGCCTACTTTTGTTCTCTTTTGTTTTTAGCGTCAGGACATACCTGGACAGGCTTTAGTCTGCCAAATGTAAAGGTCAGTGCTAATAATTGCTTTTTAATGAAACATCCAAAAAAAATGTTTAAACAAGCAGATACTGTAGATTTATTTGACATTGATGATGAATACGTTTATTTTATTTATTGAAATGTACATTTTGAATGCAACTCATTTAAATTGATCAAATAACATTTTTCTCAGTACATTCACTCAGTATTTTGCCTCTTGTCTCATGAAGGGGAAACCACCTCGCAGCTGATATTTTCGTATATGCCTATTCCTCTGTGAGGTTGTGTTTGTTCAGCTCTTTCTCATGCAAAGGTCAACTCCACGTGCATTATTATTGGGTGCCCCAACCCCTTAAGTATTTACTTCTTATCACTTGTAATAATGACCAGTATGTCCTCACGAAGAGTCCTCCTTTTACACTACATGGTACAGGCCTCTGCATTTCTGTGAAGCTACGTACATGCCTCTTGTGGGATACTCAGGGGATCAACACCACATTCCTCAGTTTGGAGGATTCTTCTGTATAGAGATACAGCATGTATGTGGCTGATTGGAAACAGAGGCCAGTTGGTGTGACGGACAAAACCCAGGTCTTTTCTTCTAGTTAATCAAAACTGTAAAGCAATCAGTCTTGGGTTGATAACATTACATATAGCTTTCTATATACTGTAAATGTGTGTGAGCTCTAGAGAGATTTTCATGTGCAATATCATCAGTAATCCAGACTGATTTATGAAGCCTGATAAATAAATGCAACAGAGTTCTTCGAGTGAATGTTGACCTCGACTCAAAGTGAGGTTGGGAAGATACTTTGAAGTCTTCTATGAAGCCGGTGCATCCACTGGGAACTTCTGTTGTACTGTTTCTGTTGCAGAGCAGCGGTGCAGGTTTGTCCTGCCTGTGGAGCTCAGAATGCCTGGAATGTAAAGATACTGCATGTTTGAATAAGATACTATGTATCTGTAGATGTAAACAGTGTCTATGGAGCAGGAACTGTGAGTTTGCAGGCAAATTGGTGAGAGAACAACTATCTAAATGTCCACTGAAGATCAATAATTTAATTTCTAACGTTTTGAATGATAAGAGCACTTTGCTGATATAACTCCCTGGATCATATTATTGCCAATCAAACCGCAATGTGAATCCCTACTCATAGGTTGTGAAAATGCACCAATGTGTGTTACATCATTATATGATCAACAAATCAATCCTCAAACTGCTTTCGAAGAACCAGATTAGCTGGATGTTTTGGACAGAGTGAAATACTGTATGCATGTCACCACATAGGTCAGGGCCAGCTTGGATCATAGAGCTGATTGATAAAGGTTCAGTGTTTTGCTCAAGGACACGTTGACAGGTGTAGTTACAAACAGCAGCTGTCACCACTATTAGTGAGTGTCTGATAGACATGTACAGCCACTCTAGTCTCAAGTATTTCACCTGAAAAAACAAGTAAGGAACCTCTTGGAGAATGAACACATATGTTGGGATTAGACATGGATGGGATCGTATTCCTATGTGCGGTACATATTTTACGTTTCCGGCTGTAGAATTCTTGTCTTCGTCGAGCCAGCAGGTCTTTTTTGAATGGTGTTGAAACTCCTGTGGAAACAAATGTAAAGAGTTCCCAATACATGATCCCAATACACTTGTGCTGCTTACTTTCTGTGAAAAAGTTTGAGCTGTTTGCTTTGAGACCAAGTAATCTTGTCCCTGCTTTACACATGCCATTATCTCTATGTGCAACTGCAGCCTTTTAAGCTTGGTGTAATGTGACAGTAGGATCAGGGGTCAGTGTGCTTACATTAGTCAAAGAAGTAAACCACTTCAGATGCTCAGTGGGTGACTGCTGTTGAAGCTGAATATGAAGCATATCGGTTCTTATTTCAGACGAGGCCCGAATAAACCAAACCAGACTAATAGTGTGCTGTAGAGATGGCATTTTATGGGTGTCCCTAACTTAAATTGAATTCTGGTTTGCAGGTGTTAAGAAATCTGTCTCCGAACCAAACTGACAAACATTGCTTTCCTCTTGCAAAAATTTCACTACCTGTACCACAAAATTTATTTTACCACTGTAGATGTTTGCTGTGAGGTTCTTGGCCTTCACATTTAATTCCCCAGACCCCTGATGCATTATGGGGGTGTGAACTGGAATGGAAAGGATGATAGTGCGTAGACACTCCACCTCTCTCACCACAGTCCCCCCTGAACGTACCCCACCCCTCGTTTCCTGTGGCTGGGGCTGAGGGGAACAGTTGCACACCCTGATAAGCCCGCTCGGAGGGAAGCCTATGCAGGCGGGTAATCAGCATGTTAGATGCTAGCAATCAAGAACAATCACAAGCTCTCATCATGTTTATGTTGCGGTGGCCCTTTTATGCTATTTAAGTGAAGGGCAATTGTATAGCATCCAGTGGTGTTTCATGTCACACGTTTAAGAGGACACACATCTGGTAGAATTTGTCAATTTCAGGTGAGATGGAAATAAATTAGAGGCCAAATAGACACCTTAGAGCCTTGAGTAAATTGTCAAGGTTTTGATAAGAGAAATGCCTTTCTGTCAGTCAAACGTTGCATCTTTATAACATGCACATTCCCTCTTACACCAGCAACATATGTTCTAAAAAGGCTTTGCACACAACTGCAGATGCTGATAGGCAGCACTGTTTGAAGAAGGCCAAGAGCACTAAATGGTTAACAGGTGTGTTGAGGATTTAGTGCCATGCCTATCGAGTTACAGTGGGATGTGCAACAGGCATCAGTCAATACGGAGTGCAGACAGAGGAGCGTGAGTACAGTATGAACGCCGTGGGACCAAAACCACATGTGCAAAACGTGATATGCAGAAATTGCAGTTATGTGTTTTTCCATGACAGCAGGAAGATGTACAGTCACTGACCCTCTGAAGCCTGTTCGTGCTTTTTAAAGAGGTGTGGTTGGGACTGGATGGTGTCTAGTTTAAATCCTGGAAGGTTAAAATATTTAAATAAATCCAACCTTCTGCCGTATGGCATCACATTATGAGCATTTATGAAAGATTGCAAGATAATAGATTCACTGTATGGTAGTTAGAATTACGTAATGGCTCCATGAAGACCTATTATGTTTACAGATCCAGTACTATATGGCCTGTTTGCAGGGGGAAGGGATTAGTTTGGTTACTTTGTAGTGTCATGGGACTTCTATTTGCTCGCAAACTGAGATAAATCTTTGCTTTACTTTCTTGTTTCCTCAATTACAAAGATAACACAAGCAAGTTATGGTCCCAGGCCACAGCAAGTACGAAATTTATGATAACACTGTATTAAATTTCAATTCTTACATGTCTTCTGGTAGAGAGAGAAATGCATTAAAAAACAACAGTGGCGAAGCCATATAAATGTCAATCTAGTTGTATGCCCAACACAACATGAGATGTGTTAAAGGACACATAATAGAGCCTCTGTTGTTTTTTTGCTTTTGATGTCTTACAGTCTTTATCCTTACACTTTGAAATCCACCCAGCCTGAAAGGAATTGTCATATTATTGTTGGATGAAAAGTCTTTGGTTGGCAACCAGCTTCCTCAGTAGTACATCCTGATGTCATGCTGCCTTTTAAACACAGAGCTTTCCTGTATTGATGTTGTAATTGCTTTATTTAGCGCTGGCTTCTTTAAATTACGCCTAATTGAGGGCCTTCACCACACCCTTTCCTCATGTGGCTCCATGCGGCAATCAACCTGCCATGTTATCACCACATCTTAATAAAAACTAAAATGATTGGACCACAACCCAGGACTTCCCATAGAAATAGGAAAACGAAGGAGGAGGGAGGAGGGTTAAAAAAGCAACCAAAAAAAACATCCCGACTTAAACGACCTGGGGAGTGGGCTTTCAATGCACAGGATGTAGAGAGATTGGTGGTTTGAGGCATTTCAGTGAAGTAGAAAAGGGAGTAAAAAAAGGGAAAATGACTTGTCAGGCAAACGACAGAGCAGACCACACAGCTGGGAGGAGCTTTGTGTATGTTATATGATTAATAACCCCAGTATTTAAAACATTTACACACTGAAAAAATGGTTGGCATCCAGTAGAAATACAGAGCAGTCATGCAAGTCTCAGCTGTGTAATGAAATCTTTCTTGGAAATATTGATTTAAAGCAAATAACTAATTATTCAAAGAATTTCCAGAAGCCACATGTTGAATGTGATGTTGAATATTCCTTTTGTATAATCATCTGGTTGTTAAATGTTAAATGTTTCCCCACATGTTAGTTATTATAGGAGGAATGTTGATTACATAAGGGCTATAGATATACAGTATAGGGTCCATTTACTGTACGTGGGAGACCATATGTTTGTTCTCTCATCTTAAAGCTTTTCTCATGACAGTTTTACACCTCAAGCCAAATCAGTGATAGAAACACCATACATTTGGAAGGACATGGTTCAACTTCAAATGTAACGAGCCATGTTTAGGTTATACGAACAGCTGTGATAATATTTGCAATTTTGGTATGCAGTTGTATATGTGTGTGTGTATGCAATGTTAGTTTAAGTTCACTGTTCCCAGTGAAGCACATTAAAACTATATTATACTAACATATTATGTTGTATATATGATGTAAAGATGTTTTTTTTATTTCATTTTTTTGTTGACTGGATCTCACACTTTTCAATGTTGCCTTTATTTCTACAGTATTTATAAATTTTCCATTTTCCGCACCATATTTTGTAGTAATGCAGACTGATCTCATAAAGTGGCGTATGTATGACACGCCAATTCGTATGCCGTTTTTGCGTGTTATCAAGACGCATAATCGCTTTTTAGCGTGTTTATCAATGCCGTTCGGCCCGCATTGACCTACATTACGTATGAATTTTCGCCGTAGCGAGTAGTACGAAAGGATGTAAGTCCGCGGATGGGAAAAAAACACAGGACTTTCACCCAGGAGAGCCGGGATCGTGTGATTGTGTTTGTCAACCGTTTTTTTTTTCTAAATTATTTATTTTTTTAAGTCTTCCCTAATGTTTATTTCCTAAACCCAACTGTTTATTGTTTTCCTAAGCATGTGACGTTGGTCACCGTCATGTTTTTGTCTTTTTTTGTGTTACTAAAGCCTTTCCCAATGTTCTTTTCCTATGCGTACAGATAACATACCATTTGGCTTTAGGAAAATGGCGTGTATGTTTACGCAAAGTCAAGATGCCATGTTGAGTAATGCCTATTCTTGTGGAGCTAAAATGACATTGAGATCAACTTGCTGCTATGTACCAAAAATATATAGTAATAAAAAAAAAAAAACTGAAAAATACAAATCATCAAAAAACTAATCTGCTAACTTAGTTTTGCAGGATGTGATGGCTGGGTTTATTATGATTACAGACAGAATTCGAGGGAAATTTTACATACAACAACATGACTAGATGCATATTTCCGACTACATAAGTTAAAAAGAAAAATATGCGTTAACACCGGAGCTTTATGAATCTGCTACATAAACATTCAGAGACAAAAGGAAAAAGTAAATAAGTTACTAATAAGTAAACAAAGAAAGCTAGTCAGTGAACCTTGAGTCTAATAATCATAACCACCAGTTTCCCTATTGTTTGTTGTAGAAAGAAATAATTTCCAAAACATTATTAATGAAGGTAATCAGAGATTTGCAGTATTACCAACAAACACTTTTTAATTACATACATCCATCTATAGAGAACAATGAGAATACTTTGGATGTCTGCAGTAGAATACGTCAAACAGCTGTAGTTGGTCATGATAACCATACATTATTAGATTATTATGACACTTAATTTAATTATAAGTTGTTTACCAAGCTCAGTGCTCCCTGTTGTTTATGACTGTAAAACATTCACAGACCTTCGATTGTGCAACTATAAACGTAATTACTCTCCAGCTCAGTGAGTTATATTCCCTATGAAAGTTTGACCTGTCACAATGAAAATATAAATGATCTCCCTTAACCAGATGCAGATGTGTACCTGTGTAGAATATAATAAAACAAAACATCTGAGGAATCCATAGGAATAAATGCATTTTCTCATTTGAATATGTTAGCAACTGCAAAACAAATGCTCAGTTGAAGAATACAGTTGAGATAAATGTATGACTACACAAAATCTATTTCACTTTTATTGCACCACACAAACTAGTGGAGATGAGTTTTTACTAATATGTATACATATGTTTAGCTGTTAGTTTAACATACAGTTAGTTAACTGGATAAGCTAACTGACAGAACTTAAGCATGCCAACACCCCTTTAGAATGAGGAATTAAAGAGGTAAATATTGTTGACCAATATCTTACCTATGCTGTTTCTACACAGATTTCTACATGTATACAAATATAAAAAACATTTTTTATCCACATTTACAAAAGATTGGTAGTTAGGTTTATTATAAAAATAATAAGGCTTACTAAAATTTTTATTTTTGAAGGTTATATGACAGTTCGTTATGCTACAGTGACTTCCTGTTTTCATAGTTGAGCTTTTAATTGAACAGATCAGATTTACACATTATTAAAGTCTTTACTATCTAGGACATTCCTTACGTTTTACTGGTGCAACCTGATATAGTGAATCAAGAGTTTCAAACCAACTAGTACAGTGTCTAAGAACTTTACACACAAACTAATGCCTAATTTTCATAACATGGTTCAGCTCGACTCGACACAACTCACTTTTGGTATTTGGTGCTTCTCTATATTTCGTTTTTCACTTTTAACTCCACCGTCTATGTAGTATTGGCTCAGCTAGCTTGGAACCAGTGTTGCCACAGTTACTTTGAAAAAGTAACTTAGTTACTTTACAGATTACTTGATTTTAAAAGTAATTTAGTTACTTTACAGATTACTTGATTTTAAAAGTAACAAGGTTAGATTACAAGTTACTTTATTAGTTACATTCAGCAACTGCCGACAACACCCCCACAGCTTCAACATAAAAATGTCAACCGGTTTACTGTGAGGCAGCTCGGCATTGCCAGTAGTAGAGATCTGGTTTATTATGGCATGCGAGTCAACCGTGTTTAAGGGCAACATTTCTGCTACAACATAGGCCTACTTGCCCGACCAACTTCTTCAACACTCCCCCACTTACTGATTTTGCTCTGAAGTACGGCTTTTGTTGTTTGGGTGGTGGGGGGCCTCCTGCTCTCTGCTTCGCACCACCTGCTGGGACTTGCTCTGTAAGTTTGACTGTATAGTGCTGCGACTCCAAATGTTTCTTCAAATTTGACGTAGTGTACAACAAACCTTAATATTGCCGTCTTTAGCTGACACAAACTCAAAATAGTGACTGTATTTTCAGCTAGAAAACGTGCATCTCTCTCCTCCCTCCATTGTTGTTTACGTTTGTGTTGCTGCGTGGTACACGTCAACTGTCCTCTTGCTGAAAACGTGAACTGTCCTCATGCTGAAAACGTGACTTGTCGCATACGTGACTGCACTCCCCAAGACGCAAGAAGAAAGCTAAAATATATATTTTTACTTGACTTGGATAAGTAACTTTAATTTGATTACTGGTTTGGAAATAGTAACGCGTTAGATTACTCGTTACTGAAAAAGTGGTCAGATTAGAGTAACGTGTTACTAAGTAACGCGTTACTCTAATCTTACTGGCATCACTGCTTGGAACCTCGACCGACGTGGTACTAAAAAAAAATACCAGACACAATCCACAACTTTTGCAAATGGATAACCAAAAAAGAGTGGAACAAGTTGAGTACAGGTAGAGCTGCGACGTACTATGCAGTGAAAATGGGGCATTTATGAATCAACAAAAAGCTGATGCAACCCAGTCCTGAACTTTGTCCTTTCAAACTTCTTCTCCCATGTCACATAACTGCTGTACCATGAGTGCATTGGCTGCCACTTAAATAATGAACTGTGAGCTATTGACCCTTGCATGACCAAGCCATTCCTGAGTGAAGCTTATGGATTGTGTCGATGCATCTGTCTGACACGGCTAATGGAAAACAGATTTAACAGAATGAGAAAAAGGAATGTTCTCCCCATCTTCAGTGAAAATGTCAGGCCCGGCAAACGTCTGTGTCAGATTACTGTGGCAGCAGCGATAAGCAGATGTAAAGACCCGTGGGGCGTATTTATTATTCAGGCAAAGAGGGGAAAAAATAGCCAGAAGACTGCAGGGAGCAGTGCTCTGGAGAAAATAGCATGCTCACATGCAATATTTGTCAGGGTGTTGGGCCTCCTCGGGTAATAATACACTAGGATGGATATACAGTTATTGCATTTTTCCCAGACATCAATTCTCAAATATTTCCATGCAGAAATAATGAATAAAAAAGTTAATAAGGAACCAATCTTTGAAAAAAAAAAAACAGAAGGTGTCTCTGAGAAGAGCACGTTGAGTTTCTGAGCAGAAATGTGATTCTAAGCGCGGCACAAGATGTGGTTGCCTTGAATTTGAAGAATGGCATCCTGTACGGGTATAACAATATATCATGGCACAATATATTGTTGAAGTCTGCATTCTCTGTTGGCATGGTAATGATGATATTGCCCAAATAACAGTATTAATTAAATTAAATATCAAATAAAAAAAAAGGGAGCAGTTGAACAAACAATAAAAGAGAAAATATTGCTTTTATGTTTCGTAAATAACATACATTTAAAATGGGTTCTTATTAATGGCTTTAAAGAAATAGTACTAATTAGAATGGTCATACATGAATAAAGCCATTAGTTTTAACTTATAAACCGTTTATAAAGGTAGCATATTAGAAAGTGGCACTTTGTAAAGAAAAAAACCCACAATTGTATTCATTTTTGTTTTCCTTCCAACTTAATCAAAAATATCATGTGTATCAATCCATGAGCCCTGAATTGTGCATTAACCCTACTGTAACAAACCCTTGACTGTATCATTACACCTCTGCTATCCCCCCCAAAAATAGATTAGATGCTGCTTCACAACTGCAAACAATTTCTTGAGTTCTTAAGTCAATTGATTTTAATTTGTTTCACAGTTGTAGTTGTGTGTGAATGAATCTTTTGCACTACATTGTGTTTGGGATACAACCACACCCACTTTAACCATTTCCTCCACTGTTGCCTTGGGACCCCTCTCCAAATGTTTGCGTAATGTGCATTTGCTGGAGGGATATTGAGTGAGAATAGCTATCAAACAGGCAGCGGCTTGGAGAAAGAACAACATCCGTCTGCTGATGGCTTACGTGAACCAGGTCTGTTTTAGTTAGCTGGGTGTGCTGGGAGAACTCAGTCTTTGGCCACTGGTTGAACTCTCAGCCATCACGGTAGCTCATGAAACAATAACCCCACTAAGAGGCACTAGGAAGCACAGGGCACACAAAAGCCCCATACTGTGCACCCAGTCCATATGTTATTAGCTTCTCAGGACAATATAGGGAAGTATGTGGTTATAGAACCAGCTACCACATACAGATTAGAAATAAAGTGTTTGCCATGGCTACAATCCTCCTTCCTTTAGGCCTTTATCATTGAAAGTGATCTGTCAGTGCTTTGGCATGTGGCAGAGTAGATCTGTTTTCAGTGGGCTTTGGTTTGACGGTGGGGCTGCGATGTTCCTGTATTTGTGATGAAAGCTTAAGAGGCGAGCTAACGAGCCTTTTACCAAGTTTTGTTTTGCTGCATCTTAAAGCACTCAGTAAAAGGAAGGAAGCTGCTCTCCTTTCATTAGAGGGTGGTCTGAATGTTTGTGTAGCCTCAGTGGGCAGGAGCCCACTTCTCACAGGTGACACTTCAAAACAGTGTGCAGTATGAGACCTATAGCCTTGATCCAGGACTGTCGTTTCAGTCACGCAGGAATTAGGATGCCTGATAATAGTAGGCAATCTTTAAAGTGACTCATAAGCAAAAATATCAATGTTAGGTGGGTGTAAAGTAACTAAAACCTGATCCATTACAGTCAACACAAACCATGTAAAATCAAAGGTGTCTGACTGTGTGCTGTGCTGGCATGGGTTGCTGGAATATACATTTGAATCCAACCCTATCACCAGTCAAGGACATCAACATTGGACAAAACTGTAAAACTTCAAAAAAGAAAAGAAACTGGTAGTAAAATCAGGCCAATGAACATGACAGGAAAAGTCAAATACAAGTGTTTTACAGCCACACAACCCTTTGAGACCATATCAAAGGGTAAAGAAATTTTTATTTTACATTACAAAATGTTACCGTTTTTTTTATTTTTACGAATGAAGGTTTGATGTAGATAAGAGTCAGAATAAGTTTGCCATATTTGAACGCAAACTGCTTTTATATTGTAAACCCAGCCCGATCGGCCAGTGATTTGATTTCTCTGCAGCTCAGGCTGGAAACCTGTACGTTTATCTATCCTGCTTCCGTTACAAATTTGCAGTATCCAATCACAAACTGGCTTATCCACCTGGCGCGCTATTGGCGGGTTTAACACGATGACGATAGAGAAACGACCAAGCAGCTTCTTGTTTACATTCAACAAGCCGGCCACCAAAGCACAGCAACCCGTTGATGCCGCTGTCGCTGCTACGTCACCCGGATCATTGGTCTGATTGGTTGAAGGACTATCCAATTGCATACAGAGTCATTTGAACTACGTATGCCCGTTGATGATTATACACATTAACCAATATGCACATGTTTTGTGAAAGTGATAAGACCTATTTAACCTTTGTGTAAAACATGCTTTCTTGTAGTCAACATCTGTGCCTGATGTGTTTACACCAGGTAAGAGACGCGAATAAACAACAATCACAAGTGATTCAGAAACACATTCTGATTGGTCCTGGTACAGGGCCAAATCCTGTTTAAAACAAACTTGCCTATTATTTTCATAGGCTAGCTGAGCCAGTGTAATGGAGTGTTTAATCTTGGTTTTAAAGTCAGTTGAACATAGTAAATCAAATACAGTTTGCACTGACCGCTGAGATCTTTGGTCAGATTTAAATGGAGTGAGCTCTTTTTTTTTTCAGCATCCTGTTTCTAATCCAAAGTGACTGTGATGTGGCGAGATAACAGCTCAGACTAAATGAGCTGTCTACAGCCTGGACAGACTGATCTAACAGTGTCTTCCTGCCTATAAAAATTAACTTTTTCTGTTTCTGCCAACTTATTTACTTCTCTCTGTTTTTGTCTATCTCTTTTCTTATTTTCTTTCTTTCTTAATACTATTTAGTTGAAAGAAATAGCAAGGGAAATGTATCCTCTGCACTTGATTACTTTCTCTCTCACTAGACATGCAGAGAGCTGTCTGGCGGGGCTGTAGTAAACTGTGTTAACATATCAGATTTGAACTCAGCCATGACGTATCTGCAAAGCTAGCCAATCTTTGCTGCAGAAACTTCAACTTGCAAGATTCACCAAGTCACATTGATGATTTATATAAATTCTACAACAATGCAGATCATGTGAAAAGTCATTATTTTAGCCATATTACACAGTCTAATTTTAAGTACGACAAACTGACGCCAAAGTCATAAACATTCTCTGGCCTTGGGGCCAACTGTTGAGGCTCGCTGCTGGAGTTGATAAGCCCCACAGGATGACTCGACCAAGCCAGAAGACCTCTGCTATCGCTCGACGAAGTGGCAGAGGAAAAACTCATCCTGTTATCTCGCTTCTGCTGGGTGAATAACACCCCTCCCCTGTCCGCTCCCTTCAGGTAGTGCTCTCATCTGTTTTCTTAGTTAACCTCATGGGGATTGCACTAGTAACAGATCAGAAACATGTGCTCACTTTTGTATGACTTTTTTATGCTGTGGTATGAAGAGTGAGGCTCTCTTGGCATGCAGACAAGACTACAGAAATTCAGCCCAAAGTGTTCATTTTAAATGCAAGAAGTTTGCTATCACATGAAGCGGCGCTAATTTAAACACAATAGCAGTGTGTGTGTAACAATGTGGTGATAGGAAATCTAATGTTGAAGTTAGAGTGGATTATTTAATTAACCAAAATGAAAACAACCTCTTCTGAAAGTGCAGAGTGGAAACCCAGATACGACTCATAACAAAAAAAAAACTCCAGTCTGGATAAATTCCAACAAGCTGAGCCTGTAGATCCATCTGTGCTTCTCAAATGTAGACTGCGTGCGTTATACAAACACAGCCTTATTTGAACCAGGAGCCTGCTGTGTAGCCAGAACGTGTGTGGCTGACCCCTGAGGAGAGGCACAATGTCTTAGCCTCAGATGTGGGTAAGTAGTTGTATCTTTTTGTATATTTTGTTTAAAGTAAAATCTAGCATTTTTAAAGAAAAGTTGAAGCCTGCCTGACTTGACTAAGGATATCCTTGTTATGGAGGGCTCATTATGCCACCAATAATGCCAACTTTAAACAACTTTAAAGGTGCAGTAGGTAAGACTTATAACTTTCTTTCATATTTGCTGAAACTGACCCTATACGTTCGAGTAGAACTACATGAAGCAGTTAATTTAAAAAAAGATCCCGCTCCTCTGGCAGTAGTGATTTGCAAAAATCCACAGCTCCTTGTTCAGATGCACCAATCAGGGCCAGGGGGGGTGTCTAACTGCGTGTCAATCACTGCTCATGCACACGCATTCATTTTCCCTTGTGGGGGGAGGGGCTTAGGAGACCGTTTTGGGCTTTACCTGAAAGGGGGGAGGGACTGAGAAGTTGTCGATGTTCAAATGTTTTGGCTAAATCCTGGATCTTTGCAATCCTACCTACGGCACCTTTAAAATCTACTCTGGATGTCCAAGGGCTAATGTTTCGCTCCCCAGCAGCAATTCATTATAGAAATGGTAACTCCATATTTAAATACGTTTTACATTTCCCAAAGGTTTTGTAAATATGTCATAATTTTAAAGACCATGATGCCACAACTAATTTCATTGCAGTTCAACACACTTACCCCCCATTGTTCCTGTCTTTTTTCCAAGTTTAAATAAAGTTTACATCGAAATTGCTTAAAGCTTGGATATTAAAGATTTAGGAAAAAAGGATGACACATTATTAGTAGTCTTGACACAGTAAGCAGGTGAGGTCGACAACTGTTTCTTGGCTCATCTTTAGGAAGTCCATATGGAATTAACGTTTCCTCCCCACTCCTGCCAGATCCACCCAGTCAAATGCGTTCTTCCTCTTTGTGAGTTTACACCTTACAGTGAAAGGGCACCTGCCCCTGCAGGCGGTGTTTGTCCAGAGAGGCATTGCGCCAAAGTAAATTTCCTTTCTAATCTCTGGTTTAATACTTCAGGCTATTTGACCTGTTCAGTAATCAGCAGAGGGACACAAGCTTCAATGCTAAGTATCTTTGTCTGGGTTGTCTGTATTTGGGTCCATTGCCTTTTGCCCCGCTCACGCTCACGAAATTTGTTTAGCAGTCAGTGGAAACACAGAACATGTAGCCTACAATGTTTAACATAGTAAAACAATAAAATACATGAAAATGTAAAAGTTATGCTAATGTGAACACACATACACTGTGTACATCAAGTGATGACATACCTTACTTTAATGGTCAATATACCCTGTCTGCTTATTTGCATCTTAATCCTATAGACAAATATCCGCAGGAAACCACACAATTCTACTGCTGCTGTTGCACAACTTATACTTAACACTTACAGTATTCTAAACTTAAATTTATATTTATATATTCTCATTTATATTAATATTTTTACTACTCAACACAGCATGTTGCACTACATGTTTGTACTTGTAGCTTGTTTTGTATCTTGTTATATCCACAAAATCTGTTTGGATATTGTATGCAGCGTGCTTAGATAGGCCTATACCTACAGTATTTGATGATGATGTATGCATACATGTACAAGTTAAAAACTTTTTTTTTAGTTTTATTGTTGCATTTATCATAGGGCTACTTGGCATTATTTTAAAGTGTGTATTTGTAAAGCTGCTGGCAATATTATAATTGTTACTATATTATATTGTTAATGAATATATATTAAGTACAGTCTGTACAGTGTGTTGTTCTGCTTCCCTCCTGCGATGAACACTTGTAGGTACAACATCCACTGAGCATGCGCAGAACCGAAGTGAGCCTGTATCTGTTCCTAGACATCATCACAGGTTGAGCTGAACATCCTTTTCCACAAGGAGGGATCTTCATCATTTATTTGTGCCATTTTTCTGTCTCCGCTGCCGCTGCTTCTGCGGTGTAAAAACAAACAGCACGGAGGGGGTAGAAGCCATAAGATGAAGAAACGTTATGTGGACGCGAGCAGACTACGGAAAATGAAAAAACTGAAAATAACGGAGAAGCTGTCTGAAAGGTAGCTAGCGCTGCGAGCCGCGTCGCCCTGACGGCTGACGGAGGCTGCTTTTGTTATGGTGCCTCGTCTTTGTGTAAATTTCAGCCGTCGTCATCCTGCTCACCTGTCTGCCTCACATCCCACATCACTTCATCTCGTGTCTCCCATTTTATATGAACGAGTCTGGAGCTTTAATACGCTCCATTGCAGTTTGATTGCGCAGGCAGAAGCGTAGACATGTTGTGCGAGTTACTTCACCCGACATTGCTTACAGAAAGACAGAAATCAGCAGCACGGCAAGTTAACGTCGGCCTGCTTCTCCTCAGGGTTGTTAACATCTGCTTTTACACTGTCCTGTGTAGTGTCCTGTGTCCTCAATTAGGCCAGATTATGCGTACAGTTAACGCATTATGTTTTGTATTAAAATGAAAATGTAATAGCCCAAAGGAAAGCAGATCATTTTGCACATAAATAAGCATTGGAAGCGTCTAGACAGAGTCCAGACAAGAAAAGACTGCCTCAGGAGAAAGAAACCACTTGTTTTAATTGTGCATTGTTTCACATGAGAGAGACCGTAAATACAAAAACATTTTAATATAGCCTACAGTATTTTGAAAACACACACTGTCTTATTTTGTTTTTATGAATTTGCAATCAAATAGCCTTTACAATTCTTGCTCATTTTTATTGTGGAATACCTTGCGTATTTGGCAGCTATGATGAAAATGTAATTACTCTATTGTCAATATTACAAGATGTATCTTAGATTCTTTGAAGAATTTAAGATGCTGTAGTCCTCCATTTCTCTCCTTTCTAAGTCTTGACAAGTAAATATTGTTTTTTTGTGGAATAACTTGAATATTTGGCAGTTATATCTAAAATACAAATGAGATAAATTAAAATATGCTCTTTAAGCAGGCTAAAATTATAAGGCTAATTTGAATGTATGAAGAATTTAGGCTGCTGTCCCTTACTCTTTCAATAAAATATTGCTTTTTGTTGTTGCATATTTAGTATTTTCTTTAGTATAAAATACCTGTAAGATAAATTTAAAATACATTTTATATCAGTGACATCAAAAGGGAGATTTAAAACTTGGATGTGCAATAGTGTGCTGTGGTGCTCCCTCTCTCCTCCAGCTGAAATATTGCCATGGTTACCAAACAAAGAAGGGGTGATGTGATAACAGTCTATGGACGAGCAGAACAAAGGAGAAAACCACAGCTCCTGTTTGGCTCGTGGTCGCCTGATCAAATGAATGAGGGAACAGTCATTGTTCTTCAGTGCCTCTACTTAAAAGGACGGACTGCAATTTTAAGATGCAGCTGCTCAATTATAGGTTTAGCAACATGTTTCCGATTCCCAGTCTTGTATTGGCTTCTGTGTGTTTAATGCTTTGGCTTAAGAGGCTTTTCTGTATCTGAAATGTGTTTATTTACTGGAATCAGAGCCTAGAATACTTTTTGAATTAAATAGTTTCACATTTGTACACACTGAATACACCCCTCTGCTGATGGTTTATGTATAATAATAAAAGTGATAGGCTTCATCTGTGTGTTTGCAGTGCGTACACCTTCCTGAAGTTTATGATGATGTGGACGCTGGTGCTGCTGGCAGATTTCATCCTTGAATTCAGACTGGAGTACTTGTGGCCGTGCTGGCTCTTCTTTGGGAGCGTATACACCACTTTCCACTGCCACGGGCTGGTGAGAACCCCTCCTGTGTGATTTCATATTTCATATTTCATGTGCACAGACAATGATAATCCTACAAAATGAATCCAGTGCTTTTTACTGAAATTAATGTTGCTGTTTTTTTGCTTGCAGGTTATCTGTGTTGTTTTTGTTTGTGCTGCCTTCACTCTGGACATCTTTTGTTTAATTTTTGTTCCTTTGCACTGGCTGTTCTTTGTGGCAAGCACCTACGTATTATTTAATTACATATGGCACACAGGTGAGTAGGTGGATGTGGTTTGTTTTGTTCTGTTTTTCACTGCACATATGCCAAAATATGCCAAACTCTGTTCCTCTCATACAAATTAAGCATTGTTTGTAATGGATATGCAGCCTATTTAGTGAAGTATTTCATTTAATTGAATTAGCAGGGATTTTATTAGAATAAGTACTCTTTTCATCTCCTCACATCTGATCCTTCATTCCAGCAGGAGTCAGACTCTTGAATACATCATCATAATGTAGCACAGCTAGCTGTTTCTGCAATATGAGCCATCACTGGACAATATTCTGCACTATGCATATTTATTTATTTATTACTCTGTGTCACCGCCTTCTGTGCAATATGTCTTTTCTATTCATCTGTACCTTACTCATCTGTATATGTGTGTATATACAGTATACTGTCTATTTATATAAGGGTGTTTATTGTGTAAATATGTTTGTATTATTACTATTATTATAACTGATTCTATTTTTTCTATTTCTTATAATACTTTCTCTATATTTTCTCTCCTATGTCTATTTAACGTGTATTTGTGTTATTCTGATGTGTGTACATTTTTTTTTCTTTTGAGCTGCTGTAGCACAGGAATTTCCCCAGTGTGGGATTAATAAAGTCTATCTTATCTTATCTTATTATGTTATATTCTTCTGCAGAGAAAGGCATCTGTATATCGACGGTGTCCCTGTGGATTCTGCTTGTGTACACAGAAGCTTCACTTCGACTCAGAGACCTTAAAACCTCTCATGCCAATCTGTCTCATCTTTTTGCTGCACACTGGTATGTTGATTTAACACAAATCACCCTTTCTGCCCTTAGAAGAATTTTCAGAATTGTCTTTTTAGGATTTCTTACTTAAGATTAATTGATCTGTAATAAAAACAGCAACAAACGTTTATTAATCCCTTGTGTGATATTATGAATCGGCTTAGATGTTCGTGCACCATAAGTATTATGCATACATCTATAAATAGACAAACAAATAATTATAGAAATTGGTTAGCCAGTTTATAGCTTTTTAATGTGGCACACACATTCTAACTGTGTTTTCCCCTGTTGTATTCACATTCAGCATTGGATATCCTGTAGTGTATCTGGGGTTTGATGCCACCTGCTACTTCACCAACATCTTCAAGCTGCGCATACAGAAAGCTGTGCAGAGTGAGAATGATTTCCACATGCACCTGGTGCAGCACTCGCTCCCTCCAGGCCTGCAGGTTTACCCCAAGACTGGCACAGATGGCAGCAGCAGTAAGTCTTTTGCACCATTTATTAATACACACTTACCATTCTTACAATCTGCAGGATGTTCCTAATTTATCAGATCAGAGGTTTGGCACTCAAAGTAACCACTCAGACTATACTGTTTATTCCAATAAACATTGAAGAAGACCTTCCAGGAAGTCATCCTTTTCAGCAAATGAGGAAATTCTTACAGAATGCAATTACTCCCTTTTTCCCCCATTTGTCACCCAAGTGAAAATGATGACAACATAACTCAAGTGGCAGCAAATATTACACAGAGACAACCACCGTTTCTTTTCCAAATTGCAAGTGTCTGCAAGGGTGTTGTTGATTAGGGCTGTCATCGACTAAAGAAACTTGTCGACTAATCGATAAGTTGATTTAATAGACAGATCTGTGAAACTGAGTTTCTCTACAAAATATCATGCAAAAGCACCACTTTAAATCTTGTGTTTAGCAGAGATGTGCTCACAAGTTTCTTGGAAATAAGTCATCCAGCATGAAATAGCATAAAAATGACTAATCCACTAAAGAAATCTGAGTCGACTAAGACGTAAACTAATAGGGGGCAGCACTATTGTTGATATGTGGTAGCACAATGTTAATAAGTGTCCTGCTGCTCATTTACATACTTGTTTATGCATTGTTTGCTGGTATGTGTACCAGAAAAGGTCAGTGAGGAAAGGAGTACAGATGAGTCCATCCTACTTAGGGGAATCCTTTTGACTGAAGCAAATCTTTATAACACCTAAATGCAACAAACTGAACTTTCTCCACTGTTGTTCACACCTAAGACAGCAGACTGCAAATGTTTTTGCACCGTTCATATCCCAACTGCAGAATTAAGATCATATTAGAAAGATGATATTGACATTTTGTTTTTTATCTGCCTGTTCTTGCAGGCTCAAAGTGGAAAATAAAGCCTGAGTCGACTCAGTATCAGTGTCAGAACGGCGCTGTAGTGGCCCATGATGAGGTGCACTCTGTGGACTGCCTCCAGATCCGCAGTGAGGAGAAAGCGTCTGAGAAAGGAACACAGGAGGTGAGGTCAGCTGAATCAAACCGGCGTCCGTTATCATCCAAACCTAGTGAGTCCAGAGAGCTGCTCCACTGTGGGGCAAGAGGACCGGAATCCTCTCCAACCCTGGAAAATCTACCTCAAGATGAGCAAGGAAGCAAAGCCACACGGGCGGCTAAAAGCTCCTCGCCAAAAGCCCGCAGAGGCAGCACGAACACTCCTTCACCACCTGCAGGGAGGACTGAGAAGAAGCAGAGATCCAGCTCAAAAACACTCAGCCCCAACCGGGACGTAACAGAGAAGAGTGCCGCAGCAGCTCAGAATCACCACGCTGAACAGATGACCAAGTATGCCACCATTAACTTCAGTTTAGTTCGATATTAGGCATGTGAAGGTACAATTAGAGCTAAAAAAATTCTCTCTTTCCCTGTAACTCCACCTTTATTATCTTTCAGGCTGGAGCAGGAACTGAGGAGGCTGAAGGGCGAGCTGCAGGTGAGCAGGCAGAGCGAGCAGGAGCTGCGAAGTCACATCTGCAACTTGACCAACAGCGAGAGGAGCCTGAGACCAGAGGTTTCCCTGCTCAGACAGTCCAACATGCTGCTCCAGAGCAAGTGAGTCATCCACTAGATCCACTGCTAAAAGCTCTTTGGCTCCCTCTGTGGGCCGTTTTACACATTACATCAGTCTATAAATAAAAAGTAAGACATGGATGAAATGCTGCTGGGACTATGGCAATCTGTGTGAAAGCAAACCATTTGTGTAATGATGTTTTTATCCTCAAAAAGATTTATGGATCTATTTTAAAGACGAAATTATTATAATATGAAGTCATAGTTCATGTTAAGTGGATTGAGGCTCACAATTCTCATCCATAAATTAATGTTACATGGTGGCTCCTTCTTGTAACCAAAGAGAAAGCTTACACAAACGTCAACTCAAAGCTTTATTTGGCCAAACTACAAATGAACATAAACTTGAAGGAACACATGGAAGTCAGTAATATCAATTGTGCCATGAGTGTATGGGTGAGTGTATCATGAGGTAAGTGTAAAAGGAAAAGTCACAATATAATGGATAAGGGTAGAGGTGGAGTGTCCCCAGGGTGGTGCATGGTGAAGAGAGAGACCAGAGCATGGCCTGCAGCCATCTTAAATACATGTGAGCCAGGCCATTACAACTTACTGAAATCTTTCACAGCATGAGAACTTAAATTCACGAGAATGTATAAAAATAATAATAATTGATATGGTGTGGGGCTACTAAAACACAATCTGACCCCTTGAATCAATGTGATGAGCATAAATTGAAGTCTTGGTCATGCTATTTAATGTCCTGTGTAATTAGTGCATTTCTCTTGTGTACACAATAGTAGAAATGTCTGGAAAAACTGTACTTTGTAACATAGTCCATCCGATCACAGATTAACTATATCAAACCTACATCATTGTCTTAGATGAGCACATTATGCATAGCTTTGATCAGCGCTTCTGATTATACTTTTAACCACAAGGATTCTGTCTTTTTGCAAGACACTGTGAAGTCAGTCTCAAACAAGTCTATTTAGATGTGGCAGTAAACCACTTTTTTATGGTCTTATTTTCAACATTATCTAAAGTGAGATTAATACTTTTCCTTCAGGATTCTGTGTCTGACTAAAACCAAGCAGAGGGACAAACAGAGCAGTGCGATGCTGGAGAAGAAGACCAGATCAGAGACGGAGGCCAGACTCTCTGTTGAAAAACAGTTGGCTGAGCTTCAGGCTCAGAAACTGGAAGAAGCAGCCAGCACAGCACGGAGCCTAACGAACAGGTAAATCACACCTCTTAAACCTTTAAAATTCCTGTTACTGACGTGGTTTTGTACCTGGAAAGTAAAGCTGAATCTGCATTTGTATGCTACTCAGTATAATTAAATGCTGCTGTGAGTGTATGTCCAAACACATGTGATGAAATAGTTTGAATAATGCTTTTTCGCTTTCTTGCTGAAAGTTAGATGAAGGGATCGATGCCGCTCTCATGTATGTGTGTTCAGTATGAAGCTGGAACCAGGAGCTGATTAGCTTAGCTACCTACAAACCCCCTAAAGCTCAATTGAAACATTATAGCTCATTTGTTTAATTTGTGCACAAACCGAAGAGTGAAAAAAACACCACTTGTGGTTTCACAGGAGTTATGTTTGGGACTATTTCTTAGACGCATGTCTTGTTATCTAAGTCTTGGCAAGAAAGTGAATAAGCCAAAATGTCGAACTATTCCTTAATTCCACACTTGACGTTTTTCATAGATTGTAATATATTTCTTTGCATTTTATGTATCTGTCTTCATTACATGTGTGGAATATTTAAAAAAAAAAGTTTCTTTCTGTGTAAACTGGTCTTTATTTTCAATGAAACCCCTCTCTTACCGTTCAAAACTGTTATTTTCTCCGTCTCCTACACCAGGCAGGAACACTGTGAGACCCAAATGTTAAGGAAAAGAGTTAAAGATCTAGAGACAGAGTACAAACAACTACAGCTGGAGTGTCAAGTGAAAGAGAGTCGTGTGGTAGATCTAGAGAGTGATGTTGAGGTATCTTTTTTACACTATTTGGGAATGAACTTGTGAGTTTAAGTGTCTGTGAGTCTCAAGTGTTCCAGTACTTGGTTGTCCTCAGTTTGGTCATGTAGACGTTTTGCTGTTTGAGTTCTGATTTTTATGTCTGTAATTCTTTGTGATTGTAAAATCTCTTAGAAAACTGAATCGTTCATTGGGATCATTTAGTATTTAAAAAAAAAAAAAACTATTTTATGTTGGACTGCAGTCAACACATTGCACTTTGTCATCCTATCAGTATGCAGTAATATTGTATGGTTGTGTTTGTTGTCTTGACATCAGGTGTGTACATTGTTGTACTGTGTGGTATTTGATTTCATTTTAGTGACATACTCTCCATGAAGCATGCTGAAACAAAAGCCAGGTCTTTCATAAAAAAAAACATTGCACTGCTTTAATAAATACATTTCAGAGTATGGGTCACCTCCCTCAAAATGTTAAAGGTCAATGTTAATAATCATCCCTCAGAGTATCTAATATAATGTGCAGCTTTCATGTTTTTTGAATGGCTGGCCAATTCATCATGGAACTGCTTTCCCTCTGTGGTCCATTGGTTTCCTAAGTGAATGAACCTCAACACATGCTAATGAAGGCAACAGAAACTATGACATTTTAAAAAGGCAAAAATACTTAGGAAACCAAAGCACTACAATCCCTCAGGTGGTCATCATACAAGGTTGATTGATGTTTTGTCGTTTTACTGTGTTCTTACTGTCAATGTGTTTGTGGACTCAGGCTCTGGGAAAATACCGCTGTGTGGAGAAAGAGACGGACATGCTGCTGTCCACTCTGTCAGCCATGCAGGAGAAAGCTCAACATCTGGAGTACAACCTGAGCGCAGAGACTCGCATCAAACTGGACCTGTTCTCGGCTCTAGGAGACGCCCGCCGACAGCTGGAAATCGCTCAAGGTTCCCACTCTTTCTCGTAGCATTTGTATTGTCTTATTGTGCAACTTAATTTAAAAATTTAGTGCATTCTTAGCAGTGTTGGGAGTAACAGCGTTTAAGTATAACGGCGTTACTAACAGCGTTATTTTTTCAGTAACGGAGTAATCTAATTAATTACTTTTTTGCCATCGTTGCAACACCGTTATCGTTACTGAGAATGTAAAGTGGCGCGTTACTATAATTTGGTTGAATGAAGCGCGAGGTGACATCAGCTGCCTGGAGAGAGCAGGGGTGGGGATGATGACACCGTTGCATATGACTGCAGGCTCTGACTACCACTAAACACAAGACAGCGACGAGCCAGGGAAATTCAAAGGTAGCGTTCTCGAACTGGAAGTACCGGCACTACTTCTCGCTCATTGAAATTAAAGGCAAGAATGTTTAACATGCACGCTATGCCCAGGAAAAAAGACTTTATCCACGTCTGCCTCAAGCAACTCGAATCTTATGAAGCACCTCACATCAACACATGCTAACACGACACTTGTTGCTGCTGCTAACCCCACCCCAAGCCCAAATGCAGTTAGCGTGAGCTCCAGCGAAGGAGACGGAGCCACTCTGTTAAAACAAGCAACGCTCCATTTTTCGCGTCAGGAACAGGTGACCAAGGCCGAGCTGAACACATCAATCAGTTAATATAAACATCTTTGACATTAAAGATGTTATAGAACGTAATAACGTTATAGAACATAAAAAATAATGTCACAGTTACTTTGCTGAGTAACTAATTACTTTTACAATGTGGTACTTGAGTTACTTACTCAATTACTTTTTGGGAGAAGTAATTTGTAACTGTAACTAATTACTTTTTTAAAGTAAGATGACCAACACTGATTCTTCTGCGACTTACTGCTTCAAAAATCTGGCTGGATCGTTTGTGGAGGATGGTCTAAAGATGCAGTGGAGCAATTTCGGTGTCATTTGAGCATAAACTGTGGCAGGAGTAGGGTATAATTAGTTTTACAGTTTTTGAGAAGGTCGAAGCATATGAACATTTCTGCTCAGTTGTCGTACATGACAGATTTTTTATGAATTTTCAAAGTTTTCAACTTTAGACAGTTGCTATAGCGCCATCATCGGGACTATTAGCCCACAAAGCCAATTGAGGAAGTTTAGCATAGTACTGGACCAATATAGACCGGGAAAACCCAGCCCGATCTGCCGGCGATTTGATTTTGCCCTGCAGCTCAGGCTGGAAACCTGTACGTTTATCTATCCTGCTTCCATTACAAATTTGCGGGAACCAATCCCAAACTAGCTTATCCACCTGGCGCGCTATTGGCGGGTTTAACATGATGACGATAGAGAAACGACCAAGCAGCTTTTTGTTTACATTCCAACAAACCGGCCACCGAAGCGCAGCACTCCATGGCAGCAACCCGTTGATGCCGCTGTCACTGCTATGTCACCCGGATCATTGGTCTGATTGGTTGAAGGACTTTCCAATTGCATACAGAGTCATTTGAACTATGCCCGTTGATCATGCCTATTGTGCAGAGAAAATACAGAGAAGACTCCCCAGACTAATGTTCAATCTTAAAAGATCAAGCTTGGTCTGGTGATAGCCAGACTAGGACCAATGTGCAAAGTGTGGTGACTTTTTTATGCATGGGAAGGCAGAGTTCAATGTAGGAAGAAGAAGAATTTCCGCAAATACACGTTTTAAATTGTTTAAAGGTTTTTGGTCTTTTGAGACAAATGCCATATAAACTTCACATAAGGGTAGTTTTTATAGCTTTTCACACATTATAGTTCAATAATGACTTAGAATATTATGATATGCTACATCCTGCGCTGTCCACGCCCTCAGGTATTACTTTTGTTTGTCCTTCAGATAAAGTAATGAGGCAGGACCGGGAAATAAAGGAGATGAAGCAGAAGATTGCTGAGGTGATGGCCGTCAGTCCAGGCTTATCCTACATGGCTCCTCGGCCTCCGGTGCCGCAGTATCTCACCAAGCTACTCAACTCTGAGCGTTACATGCTGAATCCACGAGCACTGATGTACCAGTGTCTGAAGAAATAAAGGATGTCATCAACTTTTTTTGATCCCTCTACATAAAACTGCAGGGGAAGGGGCTAATGGATTTTTATTACAGAGCTAAATGACACCATGAAGTAATCTACTTCCAGCCATGAGTGGAACCAGAATGAACCTCAACAAGTCAAATGCCTTTTTGCTGCACTGATGGTGCTACCTTTACATTATTATATTTCCTGTTTCCTCTAACATCAAGGGTTGAAGTTTTTTTTACTCGAAAACAATATATCTGATATGCAGAGCTGCTTTAGACACAATTTCTATGTAAAGATACAGCATAAACCATCTAGTTGGGATGCAACCGAGAAAAGCACAACATTTCTTCAAATTCAGACCCTATAAATTTGTCTAAATGAATGATTTCTGGATAAGTAGATAAACATTGTTTACATACTGTAGCTTTAAAAGACAGATTAACTCTGTATTATATATTTTCTGGCATGACCGTAAAACTACACACTCAATATTATTTATAATGTTATCAAAAGTATTATACTTACAAAGTTGTAAGATTTTAGGGACTATAATAACCTTTGTTTTAGTCAAGTGTCCCAGGTAGACATGACAGTGAGCCAGCATGCACAATACCAGGACCCTGTAACTGAAGCAGCTAAATGGAATTCAGCTATCATTACTTTCATTATTTACACCTGTGCTTTTCCTACTGTGACATGTCAAAATGTTATAAAAATAAGATTTCATGCTGCAACAGATTTTGGTAAAATATGTTCAGACTTAATACCAATATATGAATGTCTCAATATGAATATAGAGAGATGATACATGATAATATTGAATTATCCCCAAACCCTAGTTAGTTGTGTTTATGGACTTTGAATTTTAAGACTAAAATAAACAATTATTAATATTAGGTCGAGACAATATTCTATTTACATTTCTCTCAGAGCATAAATTTAATTATTAACCAACAACATCATTATGCTCAATCTTTAAGAAAAGTATGTCTGTGCCTGTAAATAGTGGATTAAGTATATTTAAATTGTGCTGAAATTATGATCAAATTACCACTTTTTAAAACCTAAAACGTGTTTTGGAATGAGACCCTTCAGAGTTGCAGATATTTCGATTTAACAGGTGTCGTTTTTGTGTGAAGCTTCCCGCCTTCAATCCGGGAGTTTCTTGAGAACAGCGATGTTTTAATTGTCGGCATGAGCAGATAAAGTTGAGGAGGAGCAGTAAAAAGAGTTCATAGTAAATAGCGATTATTTCTCTTTGTTCCAAATGACAACTAACAGCTACATTTTGGCAGTTCTTGGCTCCACCATATCAAACCCCTGGAAAAGAGAGAAAGTGTGAAAAAGTGAACTGAAAGGTTTCCACTTTGTTTGCCAGAATTAGACTTTGTTCATGAATTAAAGTGTAGTTGTGAATAACAAGGAATGGTGTTGACCAAACATGGTTCATGAATTTAATTACTGTGCCTATATATATTACTTTCAAACTGGGAAGGAAAACACAAATTAAATGTGAAAGAGTTATGTGTTTGAATTGAAGTGCTATGTACTGTTTTGTAGGGTTTTTTGTTTAATTTTTCTTTTTTTTACTCACGATGTACAGAATTGAAAATACCCACGCAGCTGAAAAACACTCATGAACTGGATGTTTCCATTTTGGTAGCTTTTTATTTAGAGTGTGTTTCTAGGGTGTTTTATATCAAAAATATTTTTTAGTCCTGCTGTACTTTTATTATACTGCTGTAATTTTGTACAGCAATGTGTTTGTCCGCATGAAATGTGTTTTATTCAACTGTTATTTGAGCACACATTGTGACTTTAAGTATGTACATGAATATAATTGTACAAGGGCTACAGTTTCTTAAAATTTTGAAAAAATAATTCAAACAGTGATGCTCTGAGGTTAGAGAACACGCTCCTGATAAACCAGGATGTTTTTTTTGTATAAATAATTTAAACAATTGAATTTTGTCTCATTTGAGTGTCTGTGTGTACATTATTTTTTTTTAGAACCTACCTTTTATTCCCGAAAAGATGAAACTCTCGAAAATAACACATTTTCTGTAGTTTTTTTCTTCTTTTCTAAATTGTTCCCCACATGCATCCTGAACTACTGAGCCAGAACCCCTGAGAGGTGTACAGTATATGTTATTTACAAAAAATTATAAACCAAGTATTTTAACCATGCTGTTTACAGAGTGTAATAGCTACAAAAACCTTGCTGCTGGACAAAGGATAGAACCCTGTGGCACTCCAGATACCCACATAAAAAGATATATCATATGTCTCCATGAAGAAGAGGCCCATCATTTAAACGTTTTTAAATTTAAAATATGTCATAGTATAGTTTGCCAAAAATAGTTATACTATATATAGTCATAAAAACATGACAGTAGAGCATGTCATAAAAAGTCATGAAAACATCGTAATATAGCATGTCATAAAAAGTTGTAATATTGTATGTCATAAAAACGTCATTGTATTACTTTTTATTGTCATAAAACATCATAAAAACTGAGTATAGCATGTCATAATAGTAATAAGTCATAGTATAGTATGTCAAAAAACTCAAAAATGTCGTAAAAGGTCATGAAAGTCATAAAAAGTCATAGTATTGCATGTCATGAAAAAGTCACAAAAAGTCATAGTATTATATGTCATAAAACGTCATAGTATAGCATATCATAAAAAGTCAGTATTGTATGTAACTAAAAAGGTCATACTAAGTAATATTGTATTACTTTTTATTGTCATAAAACGTCATAAAAACAGAGTATAGCATGTCATAAAAAGTCACATTATTGTATGTCATAAAAAAGTCCTAAAAAGTCATAGTATAGTATGTCATAAAAAGTCATAGTATAGCATGTCATTACAAATTCATTGGGTTGTATGTCATAAAAAAAGTAATGTCATAGTATAGTATGTCGTAAAACGTCATAAAAACATAGTATAGCATGTCATAAAAAGTCATATTATTGTATGCCATAAAAAGTCATAGTATAGTATGTCATAAAAAGTCATAGTATAGTATGTCATAAAAAGTCATAGTATGTCATAAAAAGTCATAGCAAAGCATGTCATAAAAAAGACATTATTGTATGCCATAAAAATAGTCATACAAAATCATAGTATAGTATGTCATAAATAGTCATTGTATGGCATGTCATAAAAAGTCATAGTATAGCATGTCATGAAAAATCATAGTATAGTATGTCGTAAAAAGTCATGGTATTGTATGTTATAAAAACTTCATAAAAACATCATAGTATAGTATGTCATAAAAACAAAAAAAACGTCATAGTATAGTATGTCATACAAAGTAATATTGCATATCATAAAGTTATAGTATAGTATGTCATGAAAAGTAATGATAACATCATAGTATGGCATCTCATAAAAAGTCATAAAAAGTCATAGTATCATGTCATAAAAAGTAATAGTATAGCATGTCATAAAATGTTATGAAAACATAGTATAGCAGCTCATAAAACAATAGTATTGTATGTCATAAAAAAGTCATAAAAAGTCATAGTATAGCATGTCATAAAAAGTCATAGTATAGCATGTCATAAAAAGTCATAGTATAGTATGTCATAAAAAAGTCATGAAAAATTATAGTATATTATGTCATAAAAACATAGTATTGTATGTCATAAAAACTCAAAAAACGTAATAGTATAGTATGTCATACAAAGTAATATTGTAGGTCATAACAAGTTATAGTATAGCATGTCATGAAAAGGCATGAAAACATAGTATTGTATGTCATAAAAAGTCATAAAAGTCAGTATTGTATGTCATAAAAGAATCAAAAAGTCACGGTATAGTACGTCATAAAAGTAATAAAAACGTCATAAAAAAAAGTCATAGTATTGTATGTCAACAAAAGTCATATAGCATGTCATAAAAAGTAATGTAAACATAGTATCTCATAAAAAGTAATGAAAAAGTCATAGTATTGTATTTCATGAAAAATCTTAATGTTATTGTATGTCATAACAAGTCATAGTACTATATGTATTAAATAATCATAAAAAGACAGTATTGTCTGTTATAAAAAGTCATATAGCATGTCATAGTCATAGTCCTAAAAAAGTACCATATAAAAAGTCATAGCTAATGTTCAATCTAATACTCATCCTTTATCATGAAAGTACAACACTAAACAAAGATTGTGTACAATTTTATTTCAGGAAGTGAAAAAAACGGGGTAAATGCATTGCAGGAACAGAGCACAGTGTCCAGCATACAGTGTACAAGATGGTTACAAGCATGCCAGGCAGTTCCACACTCGTATCTCAAAGTATCTACAGACCCTGTCAGAAGGTAGTCCCAGCACAGAGTACACTGGAGCATTGAATACATTTTTAATGACACCATTTCCAATTTCTCTAAGTTCTTCCTGTTGTTGTGAAGGAGCCAGAGGCCACAGGACATTTCCAACAGGATATAAAGTGTACAGCAGTGCAAACAGTTAACATATAAGGGTGGTCTGAGCCAATAAGTGAATATCTACATGGCGAAGGCAAAGTTTTATCTCTGCGGTTACGTAGAATACCTCAGCCATGAAAAAAAAAAACTAATAATTTAGAGACGCAAAATCTAAATGTTGACAGGCCTAAACTGACAAAACCTTCTCTGCATTATAAATTACTTGATGATTCTATCACCATCGCTGTTAAAATGAGAACTGAACCAACTCCAGCAGCAAGCGTGTTGCATGCATCAGTTTCCATTTAGACATAGAAAAGCATACATGCATTTCCCAAACTTGTTGACAAACATCAGTCAGATTGTGTGCTAAACAAGAAAGCATCTTCACTTGGATCTAACCAACCTCTCCAGTAAAATGTTAAAATGTCCCTTACCGCCAACTTTTTATTGACCTAGACCTAAACGATAAGTGCTGCAGTGGACGACAGACAGAAACTACAGCAGTAGTTGGACCATAGTCAAGTGACGACATCCCCATTTCATAGAAAATAACTAAGTGTGATTTAAAGAAAGAGAGGAAGTAAAAGCAGACATTCAAACAACCACCGGCCTTAGTGCTGGAAGTGAATTATAGTATACACACTCAAGATTTTTTTTTTTTTTAAATAGAATATTTTTATAATTTAGCTGCAGTCCTTCAGGTTGTTGTATAATTACAGAATTTTGTAGTAAAAGTGACATAGCATCTGTTGCATTACTAGCTTGATGCATTGGAGTCTTTGAAAACCGATACAAGGTAGGAAGCCTGACTTGCTGCTCAAGAGAAAGTTTGAAAGGACCAGACATAACCTCACAACAACATAATACATACGCTTAGGTATGCCGGGACAAAGATTTTTTTTACACAAACAGTTTTATGTAAAAATGTTTAAAATACAGTTTTAATACTAACTTAAAGAAAATACTGCTGTAATCCAGTTTTAGTGCTTATCTGTCTTTCTTAACTAAGAACTGAAAGAAATCAGACAAATAGTCAAAACATTTGTATTTTCCTTTAAGTTGCGACTAGGGTTTCCTCTTTTAAAAAGAGAAGCAGATGGCTGTATTGGGTGGGAGAAGAAAACAAAAAACAAAGATAGAAAGTGAGAACCACTTAGTGGCAGCTTTTCCCACCAGAAGATACGACGACAAGCTGCAGGATCTGCAACCAGACCAAGGCTTCCTCCTCTGTCCTCGCAAAGCTTTTCTGCAACTAAAAGGTGGAGCAAAAAGCTAGTCCTGTTGTAGAGGATGAGGAGGGCTGAAAGAAGACCTAGTGAGTCCTCCGCTACGAGGAAACAGTCACCGGATTGAGAGAACCGTTCCGGCTGTAGAATTTTGAGAAGGCCTCTTCAAGAACGGATGCAAGTCGTGGCTGATCGCCCTGAAATGGAGAGACAGCAAGGTTAACAAATATCTTAGAGGCTGTTGTGGTTCTCTACTAATAACATGAGTGTTCAGGTTAGCAGGGTCATGGTAATGAACTCCACTTACCTCACTGATGAATCCCAGCTGAACAAGCTCCACAGCCAGCTCCTGCACGTTCTCATCTGAACAAGAAACACAAGGCAGTCAGAATCATACATGGCGGCGGGGGTATGTGTATGTGTTAAGATACCTTAGTCTTTCCTTTTTTTTACAACTGCATCATGCCAGTATTATCAACTATTATAATGTGCCTTGAAAGTATTCAAGTTTGTTATTCAAGTAATTGAAAGTGCAACGTGGAGTTTTGACAATTGATAAAAAGTGTCCCATATGTTCTACCAGCATCCACATAGAACATATCAACTTGTCCACAAATTAAATCCACAGGCAGACATTAAAGTGCATGGGATTAATAAAACTGGGGGTGACAGGGTGCTGTGTTGGTGTAGGGGTTAAGCTGCCAACTATAGCCTCTTTCCGACCAAGAAGTTACAGGAAAGTATAAAAACAGTCCACTTCTAACAGTTCTACTAACTACTCTCCCCCAAAACTGGTTTTGCCATTTGCATTCACACTGGCCAAGTGGCCATAGGGACTGACCTTTTGTTATTATAACACAGCCATCTAACCACCACTATGCGGAAAAGGGAAAAGACCCTGAAGTAGGAGCTGAAAGAGTTATAGGAACTGTGGCCAGAGGAACTTGATAATCCCCAAATTGGTCCAGTCGGAACGCGAGAAAAAAAGGGTTCTAGGAACTGCAAAAATCCCTCCGGTCGGAAAGCGGCTCATGAACCACAATATTCCTGTTTGGCATCTGGCTTGGCAACTTTGTTGCAATTCTTCATCTCTCTCTTCAACCATTTCAGCATCATCTCTCTAATTTCAACTATCAAATAGAGGCTGATGATTATGTGATAATTATAACTAAGGGTGAGAGTATTTGGTAATAACATGTCGATGTCGGAATGTGTGCACATAGCATAAAGGCACTCACTTGGTAACAAATCACAGCTTAAGTGCCTGTTCAATTTATCCTCAAGTTTCAAAAGTAAGGTCAGCTGAAAGGAGAATAAAAAAAAAAAAATCATTTCACAAGGTCTTAAAACATAAAGCACTTTCAAATATGACATACAATACTTTGAAGCAGAAACATTAGTTTATCACTCATCAGACAGGCAGTGTTGAAACTTACATGATGCTTGGTGCCCTCATCAACAGGCTCAATATTGCACTGCATCTGAAGGACCTGTGAAGGAAAACAGCTTAATATACGACACATCGAGGTGCAGAATATGATCAGAAAATATAGTGCTACATGCAAATGAAGAATTAAAAAAACAAATGCAAATCCTGAGTAGACTCCAACTTGTTATCATGCACACAATGAGTACATTTGCTTCCATAAAATGATCACTTGTGTTCTGCACTGTATTATGCATCTCCCTCAATTCACCTACCCTAAAAATCCAATTTCTATATTCAAAATATCCTCAAATACTACGATATCTTGGACGAGGAATAATATAATTACATGAATAAATTGTATTAATAGTGATTCACCGAATCGTGACAGTTTTAAGTTACTTGTGAAAACAAACTGATTTGGATTTGTTAATATTATTTAACAGAGATCTCGTGTCTGTGCACTCCTGCAGGTCAGTTCTTACCTTCCTTGTCTCGAGTTCCGCAGGTTCAGGAGTCGGGGTTTTTACTGAGGGGGGCACTATGGGCGACTTCACCGCCTCCTGCTGAGGTTGTTGTGGACATGGTACCCCAAACGCAGTCAGAGGATAGATCCCATTCCTGGTACATCAGAGGAAAAGAAGAGGCATACTCTCAGGACAACGGCAAATGGTTCATGCTGTGCAGGTGTGCCCTGAACACCAGAGGACATCTTTAACATTAGGGTTTTGCTGACCATGTATGTATATAATGTACATACGATATCCTACTTCAGGCTTTGCACATATTCAACTGCAATACCTCAGCAATTTCCCATTTTTGGCCACAATCAGTGAAGGGTGAGCAAAAGGGCGGTCAACGAATATTCTAAATTTGAATCGATATTCAAATAGTAAAAAGAATAGGGCTGTCCTCGACTAAAGAAATTCTTAGTCAACTAACACTTATACGATTTTGTCGACTAATCGATTATTTGATTTAATTGACAGAGCTGTGCACTTTGAGAGGTGGTTAAGACTAGAAAAGCACAATATAAATGTAGTTAATTAACCATTAAGCATAAAAAATGACTAATTTACTAAAGAAATCTTAGTCGACTAAGACCAAAATGACCGATTAGTCGACTAATCGATTAAGAGGTGGCAGCCCTAAAAAAGAAACAGACATTCGCATATGAAAATGTATATTCGAATATTATAAGAGAGTAAAGAACTGGGCCGCTACTGCCTAAACGTTCAGCTTCCTGTCTGATTGAGCCCAGCCTAGTCTTGCATTGCCAGACCTATCTCCGCAGCGATGTCGGGAAAAGAATTCACAGCAGCGAGTGGGCGTGTTGATGACGTTCTATCATGCGGCTGTCGGTACCGGAAGTAAACAAACAATGAGGGTGAAGAAGAAGACCGCACAAAGAAGCTAACGTAAATCTTTGACCGCAGAGACAACAAATACGTCTTTCGGTAAGAGCCAACGCCAATTTCGCCGGACAAATTCATGGACTGGCAAGAGACTCCGTTGTTTATGATCAAATTACGAATGGCTCCGTGACGGCAGTGTAATCCCCGGCATGTCCGGTCTCCTGCACGCCCAGAGAGAGAGAGAGAGAGGACTAACGTTACACAAGTAGTTATGTCTCCCGTTGTATTGGTTGCCCTCTTATGGACATAATGCACAAAAATAGATATTTGAATATATTCAAACCTCTGATTTTTTTTAGAAAGAATATTCATTGATTCAATGTCATTTTTGGCCAATTGTGACAGCCATAGTGAGCAATTCTCATTTCATTTTCTCCACCAAATCTTATTAGCAGATTCAGGCATCCAAGCCAGAATCATCAAATCATAGGCAAATCAACATCATATTTGTGCCCAAATACGCTCCCAGCTGTAGTAACTGCTTTCTTACCTTACATCTTCCAGGAACTTGTCCAGCTCAAGGGCAGGAAACTGAGAGAGCCTAAAGCAGAAGGAAAAACTGTTACTCATGCTGAATATTCAGCCAATCAGGACAAGAGTGTGACTAAATCTTCAACTCAGTTACTAACAATTTCACTCTCCTAGCAGGTAAGTTCAGGTGTTGTATCATTTAACTGTAATGCAACCCTTTGGACCAGGAAAAGATAAAGATAGTGGTTGTGTGATTTACTTCATCTGAACTCCCTCCTTGGCCTCAACAATCACCAAGTTAGGATCCATGTTCTTTGTCATCTCTTCTAAAGCATTTTCTGGAATCATATCTACATGGAAACAGAGAAGACAGCAATCAGATAAGAGCATTCACCCCTGATGGTTATTTTTCCACAATTAATGTTGTGCGTGGTGGGTTTGGGGGCTTCTTGTCAGAGTCTTATAAAAGTAAAATAAAATAAAGAAAAGTCACCAATTTGACCTTTTTAAGAAAACACATCATGTTAGGCTAACTGAGTAAGTCCCAGTCTTAGGTGTGCGGTGTGTCTGTATATTTGGATTAAACAATGGTCCAATAATTGTATATTTAAACTGAAGATACTAATTACCAGTAATCATACATTCATACAAAACATTGCGTTTACTTTCACTCACGCTGGTGGCTGACGATGCAGTGTGCAGCCAGCAGCTTGAGTAAGGGCACCTCAAACAAGGCCTGGTGAAACAAAAGCTCCTTAGCTGTGGGTCGCTTACTGGGGTCCACCTCAAGACACTTCTGTATAAATTCCTGAGAAAACATAGGGGGGGGTGGGGGGAGGGGGGACTTTAGGTTATGGATTTATCTTCCAAACCGCCATATAGGCTTTAAACGGTTGTCTCTCCCTCACCCGTTGCAATGGGTCCTCCAGGGACTGTATGGCACTGTTTATGGCTTCTTGGGACACATAAGATGAATCTCCATTACTCTGGATTTCCAACACAGCCATCTAAGGAAGTGATTGGACAAAGAAGGGTGTTGATTGGAAATGATTCATAAATAAAAGCACAAAGGTCAACAGCAGCCACTCTCATGTTACATAACTCAATTGTAAGACATTGGTCATCAATGAAGACCTGATGTATTTCACAGACCAAAATCATTAAAAACAGTTTTGTTAAACAACTGACATCCTGATTTTTATTTCTGTGACTGCCATAAAAAGCACACTAACATTCAAAGCAAACACTAAGCATGGTGAAAGCTGGGGTGACATTTATGTTAAGAATGCTTTGATACATCAGTGCATTATCAATCAAGCACATTTTCCATAAAAAAAAGAATCGTCTTGTCAGTATGCCACTAGCTCAGAGCAGAACAAGGTATCCTCTCACCTCTAAGGCGCACATTCCAAAGGAATAGATATCCACGGCTGTGGTAACATTGGCAACAGCTGAAAGCAGAAATAAGGTGGTCAATATCAATCTCAATCAAGGTTCAATTCCAGGGAAACGTAATCCTGTATCACAGAAAATCTACTTCACAAAGCAGGGCTATCTGAGTGAAATTACAGGATCTTTTTATTTAGCCATTTTTTGCCTTTATTGGACAGATGAAAGTAAGAGGCAGACTGGAAACAGAGAGATAGAGATGGCTATGACATGCAACAAAGGTACCACAGCCGGAATAAAACCTCATATGTTGCGGTTACGTGGCATGCGCCGTAACCAGGTGCTCCGAAATTACAGGACCTTTGATGACAAATGACAAGATCTTACCTCCATATTCTGGAGCAAAGAAGTGAAGGCTCTTCTGCTCTTCCCGACAGGTTTTCACATGGTTATTGATGGTGTCTGGAGCAACTGAAATAATGGAGAAAAGCCTTAATAGTACCAGAACTAAAAATAATAGTGGAGGGTATCTGTAGTATAGAAAAGGATTTGGCAAAATATGGCCATAACACTGGCTTTACAATGTTCTGATATCTTCTAAAAGATCTGTTGCTTTGAATTATCTTTACCTGAGCCAATCTTGATGAGGCCGTTGTGCTGGATGAAGATGGTGTCACAGGTCAAGTTGCCATGAATGATGGGAGGTTCACAGGAGTGCAGGTAGCTAGAGACATTTGAACGAGGGTAAAGTCAAGAAAACAACTGATACCACACCAGGGAACAAATTCCTTTTTATGTTTGCAGTTGGTGAATTCTAAAATTTACAAGCCACTTTCAAGACAAAGTACAGTTGTAGTCTAAAAATACCTTTGTATTTGGACGGTAAATTGTGTAAATGCCCCATACCACAATTTATTCTTTAACACTAAGTGTCTCACAGAAATGAACCTTTGTTTTACTTACCTGAGAGCAGATAGTATTTGTGTGCACCAGCGCTTCCAGGCCTGTCAAACAAGAAAATAAAAATGATGGTAAAAAAACAAAAACAAACAGACTTAACAGGTTTTTTTTTTTTTTTTTTTTTTTAAATCAACTGTTGTTGACTTGTCAGCGTCATTTCCAAGTAACTTCTTTTCCAAATCTGTTGATGAGTTACAGAAGAGCTTTCACACCTTTTCATTCATGGTCTTGTGGTTTTTCTTAGTTTTTTTCAAAAACTGTTTGAGACTTCCAGAGGACATGTACTCGGTGATAAAAATGACCTGCATACAAAGAAAACAAATGCAAACAGTTCATCATAAAAGCCATTATGCTCAACACTTTTTACACGATTTGATAAAAAAGGGGATTTTTTTAAATGAGCTCCTACCCTCGCTCTGTTTTCTTTGACATCCGCCCAGTACTTGTGAAATTTCACAATGTTCAAATGCTCCAGCTGGATCAAATTGTCAAAAACAGCTTTGACTTTTTCCTGTGTAAAAAATAGAAAAGATTCAATTTTAATGTATACATAATGTCAGATAGTCTTAACCGCAGCATATCATTGAATGTTACATCTTCCATCCATGTTGTCAAATTAAGTTGGTGTGGTGGTGTGGAGGGGGTGTGGGGAGGAGGTGGTGGCTCAGGTGAGCAGGTAGGGAGGGACTGATTGCTACAGCTGCAGCGAGTTGTCTGATTATGTTCTCCCTAGGGCTGGGCGATAAAACGATAACGATATGTATCGCGATAGACACATAATCAATATCAATAGAAAATGCGGTCGATAAAACGTTCGATAACTTGTTTTTCTTCATCAGAAGAAACCAGAGGTTGTGAATCAAGTTTGGTTGCATGAACAAAGGCCCTCACTCTCTGGCAACCTAGCAACGTGGGGAGTGACACTCTAACAGCCAATCATGTAACAGTATCAAGTTTGGTTGCGCCACATCGCTGTCTCGTGTTCTTCAATAACAGAACCGGCGTGGAGTGGAAAGTGAGTGCCGCAGCGAGCGAGGAAATAGTTGATAAAACCATAGACAGTATAAAACAGGAAAAGTCAGTATGGCAGTTTTGGGGATTTTATAAGTCTGACCGTAGTCAGACCAATGTCGTCAGACCGTCGTCCCCACCAACACTGGTACGACCACAAACTTGTTTTACCACTTTAGCCGCGCTCACACTTTGGAGCACAGCCGTATTCGCCATCAACGTCCAACAACATCTGCAGCTGCAACACGGCACAAGCAGCAGAGCACCATGGAGAGGTTCTCTAAATCAGCGCCTTACTAAACACTACAAAGAAATAACGGAGGCAGACATGCTGAGCGCTGTCCAGAAGCCAGGTTACCAACCTAGCACTAAACCTGCAGAAAATAGTTCCTTCTCAGGTTTCTTATATTTAGCTAACACTTTGCACTATTTTATGACACTTTATTAAGCATTTCTTACTTATTCTTTAATTTTGCACCTTAATGTTAAGAGATAATTGTTAAGTGTTCATTGTGATTTTAGACCTGTTTACATTTGAATTATTTGAGTGTTTTCCATGGTTGTGTTGACATTTCTGCTTTTATAACTGAGGGGATTATAATCAGAGCAGGGTTAAGTTTAAAATAAAAATGTTTAAATTTAATATATTTTTCTCCTGGTCCTTATTTTAAATAGGTCATAAAAAATATCAATAATTATCAATATCGACCGATATGAAAAACTTATATCGTGATACAGTTTTCAACCATATCGCCCAGCCCTAGTTCTCCCTTTAAAAGCAGTAGTGAACCGGAGCAAGCGGGGAATGGCCGACTGCGAGAGAGGAGACGTGGACACTGTGTGGTGAGCTGGACAGCGCAAGTTTTGCCCTTGCGACCGAGAGCCTCGGGCCAAGTGGGAGCGAGGGAGCTCCAGACGGATTGTGGGACAATTCATTGCTGATGCGATCCTTAAATAAAGCGCTGTGGCAAATATTCCTCCCTGTGTGTTTGTTGTTGTCTGTGAACAGCGGTCTACAGCAGTGGAACTGCTACAGTTAGATTTTCTGTTTAATTGCAAAGAATATTTTAACAATTCAGGCCAAGTAAGCTCATTAATTTTTAATGGCCTGGCTTTCTCTTGGCCAGCAGGTCGGACCACTGGTCAGTAAGTCTGAGGTCAAATGCTGTTGCTGTTGAGTCCAAGGTCAAATGCAAACTCAAAAGCTGTAAATGGGCGTCCATTAACAGCAGCTCTGGGTTTTGCTTTTCACTCCATACAGACTATTTATTCATCAGACTATCATTTTAACAACAAATATATATATTAAAATCTCAATTAGACTGAAAATGCCATTTTCTCACAGTCATTTGCATATTAAACTAAAAACTGCCTGTTGGAAACGGTCTTGCACTAATTGGTTGCTGCTTACAAGCCTTGCTCAATGGCACCCAGTAGCTATCTAACACAGAATTTCTAACTAATTTTTGTGTTTTTATTTTAAAAAGTAAGCAACAGACTAGATCTGATGACATTTCCGCAACCAAGATAATAGTTGGGAAATAGAAACCAAACAAAAGCCTTAAATCCAACTTCTTCTGGTGGGATTACTCCCTCCCCTTCAAATTTCTGCAAAGTTTCTGTAACTACTCAGGTACATTGTATACTTTGCAATGGAGCTGGCAGCAACAAATCGGATCACTTTCATAAGGAGCTTAGAGCCAAAGGGGGGTAATGAAAACCAGAAGACTTCTACATTGTTGTTGAGATCACAGTAAAGAATGCAGCCTAACACAAAAAAACATAATCCCTGAAACCTTGTTGAAACATTTAATTCCTTGCAGGTATAAACGTTGTCCTCTTCCTGACATAATCATTATAATGACCATTATTATAAACGTTTCATTCATGTTGTAATACACGTAACTTCTTCACACACAACTAACTACATCAACCTAGTAGCACTGCACCCACCTCCTGTAGTTTGAAATTCTTCCTTTCTGAGAACATGACCTCATTCCACACCACCTCAACTCCTTCCTCAGTGTCCATGGCCAAGTAAGCATTATCGATCCCGGGGACGTTGCGCTGATTCACCTACAGGAGGAAAACAAAATATTACATCACGCTTTATTTATACCTTAGTAAAGGTAAACTTGACCCCTCTGCCGAAGACATATCCCCTACCTCTTCTCTGCGTTTCTGCCAGCGTCCACACGGGCTTTCCTCCAAAATCTCTGATTCATCCTCGCTCTCCTCTTCCTCATCCTCTGTGGCAGCAGTGGCTGAAGGCTGGGTCACCATGGACACGGGGGGAGACACAGATGACACTGCTTGACCTGTGGGTGCAGATGCCATGGACTCCGTTTTCACTTCCTGGGCAGTATCTGAGGCCTGCTTGTTCTCTCCCTCAGACATCGTCTTGGTTGTCAGGCCCAACAGCCAGCTGTGAGACACACAGAGATGCCCAAACACAATAAAAACATCATACTCCATAACACTGTTGAGAAAGTCAAATCCAAAACCTGGCAATAATATCACATTTCAAACTACCTTGACAGCACCGGTATGTACTTGGTGGCTGAGCTGTCTAGCATAGTTGCAGCAGAGAAATAACATTAGCTATTGAGAGTTTGCAAAAGAAGTTAGCTTAGCTAGCACTCTACAGGAAGCCAATTTTCTTCCCGTGGATGGCGAAGGCATGACCCGCCCTACTCTCCCTGTGATTGGCTATTACTCGTTGCCTGCTCTGGTTGGGTTCGTTAGGTTTAGGCAAGAGGTGTGGGGTTGGTTAGGGTTAGAGTGAGAATGTCAGGGTAAGCCAATCAGAGGCAGAGTGGGGCGGGACAAGCCTTCGGAATCCTGGGTAAAAAATACTCACCTACAGTAAAGGCCATAATAAACCGTATCACGAATATGAGTAGAAGTAGCGCACAGCTTACGTTTTAAAGACGGAAAATGTGACGATGCCAGCTCCAGTGTAGCAGACTCCCACCGCCGTAGACCAATCCCAGCTCCTTATTTATTTAGCTTTGTTAGCTACAAATCTTCGTTTCTCAGCAGAGTTGCAGCTAGCTTTGAGACGCTGCTAGCTAGCAGCAGTTTTAGCAGCCCACCGCCCCTTGCTGCTTCTCAAGACTCTAGCTAATGTGTGCTCTTAAAATTAGCCTCTGCTAATGTGAGTTAACTACACAATATTACAACTGCGCCAGACGCGTTCACCGATTAGTAACATTACAACAGTTCACAGTAAAGATGGGCGGATGATATCGAAGCTTGTTTCACTCCTGTGACGCGCACAGTTTCAATACATTGCCGGAGCTTGTATCAAATGAGGAATACCACGTGACTCATGGCGCCCGAAGCCTCATACGTCACTGACATGGGTGTATAAGACGTTTTATTACTGAGAATACTGATTAGAGTTTTATCTTACTTTGGCAAATGATCTAGCGTTACAGAACTCAGGAGTATATATATGATATATGACTTGTCACTGTTAACTTAATTATTGTAGTTTATATTCTACACACAGGTGACACAATTTTGTTGACAAACATATTTGTTGTATTATTCCAGCATAAGAGTGCTGGTTAATTGTTGGGTCTCTGTGCATATGATATAGCTGCTGTGCACGCTGTACTTAATGGGCAGCAAGTGGTAGTACTTGTGGGGTGTGTTTGTCAGTGGAAGCAGGTCCTTGAACGTGGTCATAATTAAATGATCTAAACACATTTCCCTGCAGCAAATCATCTGAGATTTTTTAAAGTCAAACATTAAACAACATTACAGATAATACAGAGAGAAATCTCAACACATTTTTTTTATCGAAAATAACTTTGCGTTGTGGTAATATTGAAACCCATTTCTGACAGGAAAGAAATAGCAGAAATGTTTGGAATGACAAAAATATAATTATTCATGGTATTCAAATCAATTTTGAGATAGAGATTAATCTTATTATCTCATAATTTTGATTTAAGAAGCCACACCGTGAGTATTAACACGTAACATAAAACACCGTTAGTCTAACTGCACAATTTTGTCAAGGGGTCCATTCATCCTGGTTTATACTGAAACAACATTGCAGGTTTCTCTCAAACGTGGCAACCCTGCGCTCAACAGCCTCCCTCTGTTTATTTGATATGGGCATGGATTGACAAAGAATCAGGCCAACTGAATACTGAATTAATGGTGGGTTTAGTCAGCCACAACAGACCACTGAAAAGTGTCCAGGAATTTCTTTGCCACTAGGTGTCAATATAACTACGTAATATGGATGTTAAACAGAGGTTTGGATTAATTATAATCCAATCAATCACATGGTGGTACTTGTCTTGTGCATTAAAATAACCTAAAACTAACCTGATATGAGTAAATGTCAGATTTGTTGCTAATTATATGTGCTACTTATAAGCTTTATACAGTATATCCCATAGGCTTTTTTTGTACAGTGCATAGTGTACATGCCCTCGGTACATGACCTGACCCTACAGCATATTTCACAGTTAAATTTCTCCTGTAATAAACTGCCATATCTTCAGTTAGATGCACAGATCTTGGACAGTCCCCCCTGAACAGGACGCTGGGACCTGAAAATGTTATCTGGGTTAGGGTCTCTCTTCGAGGAGCCTCCTCCCCTCCACTAAAGAGTCCTATATTTAGGTGCAGCCAGCAGCAGGGAAACAGCACTGACTGTGTGAGTGCTAGTGTGACAAGCTGTTGGCTAGTGACTGTCCATGGGCGCTGACAGCATTTCCAGCAAATAAAGGAACTAAAAGTACTTATTGTCAGTGAGGACACAGGAAGTTTCTTTGGGCTGTTTTGCAAGTTCAGGCTTTGTTTCTGCAAATAAGGTGTTTCTTTTTTTTGCACTTTGAAACAAGAACACTAAAGGCTGAGGCGTTCATTGATAAAATGGGGGACAAGAAATATAAAGTGCCTCTTGTTGAGGATACAAAGGTGAGGGTGCTTTATGAAACTGAAGCATTTGGGCCCGTTGACAAAGCTGATTACCCTCCTGCTGGGACTAACTCCATCTACTCTGCGATTCTAAGCAGAAACGAGACTGTCAAGGATGCCAAGCGTCTTAAGACTTTTTTGGAATTGCGAGACAAATATGTAACAAAGAAGGTGGTGTTTGAAGACCCCCTGTTCCCTGCAGATGACTCCTCACTCTTCTACAGTCACAAACCGTCCATGAAGATTGAGTGGAAACGTCCCTCGGTGAGTGCTAGTCTTTAGCCATTACATCCTTTAGGCCAAGTTTCTCATAAGCAAAAGTGTCTCTAACGTGTTTACAAGTGCTCTTCTCTAAAATCCCCATGTATCTCATCACTTCCTCCACAACACATGGCTTCCTGGGGTGTCAAGTGGCTGCATGGTTGTGGATGCATAGCTCTGGGTTATCACCTTCTACAATCACAGAAAGCTGACTCTCACACAGGAGGACACCCTCTGCCAGTGCTGGGAAACATAGTGGCAACTCAGTGTTGGCTTCAGAGTTTCATATTTTACTGATATACACATGCAAGAGGGTTTGATAGTCTTCCAACGCCCTGCCTTTGACACCAAATGGTTCAGATTAACCTATCTTTTGCCAAAAGTCCTGACACTGACACATCTAAACACTAAAATAAATGCAGACACGACAAATGACACAAACCTTCACCTAAGACCCAACACTTATGCAGCAATATTGTAATATAAAAATAAATACAATATATATACACATTAGGCTATATATATTATTATTATTAATTATTATTTATATATAATTCTCTAATACATTGCCAGTAAACACAAATGACAAACTGAAAATAGAGATTATTTTAATTTGAAATTTCTGCTTCGTATATCAAACTCCAGTGTAACATGAATCTGCAGCTTGATTGCTGCCTAATGGCTGATTATGACTGTCACTTTTGCCTCGCAGCTGAGATTAGTGATACATGAGTCCTAGCAGGGGGTCAGCATTTGAGCATGCGCTAAATTTGGAACATGAGGTTGCATTTATTAGTTATGGTCAATCGTGGGATGAGGGGAACAGAGTCACTGCTGGAAAGCTCCTGAATAAAATTTGATTCTTGATATTTTTTTATCCTATCGTTATCCTTGTTTTCTAAACCAAGAAAACTGCGCGTTTTGAATGTGATGTTGTTGTTTTCTTGATTATCCTGAATATGTTTTTGTCTATCCAAAGCAGTTTTAAAAGGTTTTAAAAAACAATGGATCCCAAACTTGTTGGCTTCTTATCTGATAACTTTATTTAAAGGATTTGTATTGGCCCAAATTGTCCAATATTTCACAAGAAAAAAATCTGAAAAAATAAAAATAATTTGTATAACAGAAATATATGTTTTCATTCTGATTCCTTTCATCATCTTGTGACCCAGTCAGTTTTATTTTGTGACCCTTTATGGCAGTGTTTCTCAACGGGGGTGGTACAGCCCCCCTGGGGGCGTTCAGAGGATGACGGGGGGCGCTGGAAGCAATTTTGTGGAAAGGGGAGGCGTTGAGGTGCCTTTGGGTGGCATTTGTTTTAATCCACAAGTTGTAAACCACTTTTATGCACACTATACTTCAATTTAAAACCTATTTCACAACAACAAGCAATATGTGCTCGACAGCATGAGCATTAACGCATTAATACCTTACCAGAGGCAAATATCAGGAAAGATAAACCATAAAATCTGGATGCTAAACTGGTAATTTCCCTGTAGGATCACAGACACAGTCAACTCTGCCATGTCAAAGCTGCGTATGAGCTATGGGATTCTCTGCATTCGGCACAACGTTATCACTTGTAAAGATGACTAAAGGGTCATGACCAGACAACTTCCAACAACTGCTGCCTCATATGCCTCATGTGTAGTGAATGCAGAAATTTCTCCAACTCGCTTACAGTTTCAGGGTTTAGTTGTCATATTGTCAATCATGACAACTACTTTTGAATTGTTGAGGGGTTGCAAAATGTTGACCAATACCAATATGATTATTAGAAATATAAATGTGTGAAATATAAATATTTCATTAAACATAAGAAGTTTTTAAATGTCTAGAAAAATCTATCTATATTATATCTAAAATTGGCAACATTTTGAAAAATTACTCTTAGCAGGACTTCAAACTGAAAATATACTTAAACAAAAGTATTTGATTAATTTATTTAAAATGTAGGATTTTATAATGCATCTATCATTTCATCTTACATGGTATTTCATAATGAGAAAAAAAGATTTGAACCCTGGCACTGATATTTGCGCAACATGCTCAGAAAAACCTCCTAACCTCGCTTTTTTTTCTTTGACAGGAAATTTGTGAAAACCCCCAGTTCATCATAGATGGAGCCAACAGGACAGACATCTGTCAGGGAGAACTGGGTAACATTTAAACCGTTTCTGCTTTCAAACAAGTGGTTCAACAGCAGGTTCAAGTACACCATGCTGCCTAGGAACTGACGGACTAAGTTTGATTTGGTATTTTGATACCAATCTACTTTCACTGATGTCAACCTTTGCACACACAGACCCTTTTTTGACATTAGTATTTGTTTTGTCTTACTAAAGTCTGCATGTTCATAACTAGAATAAAACAATTAAGTATATAACCTTTATTTTTTTTATTTATATTAAGGGAGGGCCATTGAGAGCAAGCTCTTTTTTTATTTGTGCTGATTACAGCACAAATAAAATAAAAACAAAAACAATCTCAAGAAATTACCAATTAGCCAAATTACAATATGCAAATACAACAACAACAAAAACAAAAAGTGTAGAAACTCTTTGGTGCTGGATGGATGTTCCGGATAGATGTTGCAAAAAGTCAAATGTGTCTCAGCTAAAGACAGCGTGTACATTCTGTGCAAGCATAAACAGTCCTTGTAGGGGATATGGCAATAAAACAAAACATATATAACATCATAGAGTACAACCAAGACATGTGGGTGTGGAGAAACCAGAGCCTGGAATATGCCTGACAGCTGAAATGATCGTGAGAATCAGTCTTAACTTAGTTACCTTACTGATGTTGGCGACTGACACCTGCAGCAATGTGACTTCAATCTGTAACAACTGCGTTATGAAGTGGTATGTTTGGAGTGTTTTCATAGCTCATCAATCTGCTGTTGACAGGTGACTGCTGGCTGCTGGCTGCCATCGCGTGTCTGACAGTGAACGAGAAGCTGCTGTACAGAGTGATTCCACCGGACCAGAGCTTCACTGACAACTATGCAGGCATCTTCCATTTCCAGGTTTTAAATGGATATTTGGCACATTGTGCAATAAGCAACTGTTTTTCTTTTGCTGCGGTTGTGTGGCATGCGCTGTAACCATTCAGCTACAAAGGCACTCAAAATGTTTAATGTTCATGTTTTTACATGTATAATATGCTATTTCACATATGAAAGATGCTTTTATACAAATTCATCACATGTGAAATACAGTTTCACGTGATAAAGCACATGTGAAACTGTGACATTTCATGTTAAAGTTCTTAATTGTGATAATCTTGCATTGCCAAACCTATACATGTGAAATGTATGGACATGCCTATATGTGTAGTGGCGTTAACCATGTTTTTGGGTTGGTGTTATTTATTGGTTTTAAATAAGGAACTAAAAAATTTAGTACAGAAGATAAAGATAAGTTACAGGTAATTTAGAAACAGTGTCACATAATTTAGTTTGTCCACCACAGAGCACTGTCTATTTTTCAACTTGGCAAACTAGCAAACTGCAGTTTTTACTTTAGTTTTTGTACAGATTTGATCATTCTTAATGAAACATGTAAATGCCATGCAAACTTCTAAACTTCTAATCATTGGGAAGAAAGCTAAAAAGTGTTTTTTTCCAAAATTACATTACTTTAAAAGCAGCACATATATTATTATCAGATTTCCATGAACTCTCAAATATCGATATCGATAATGGCCTCAAAAATCTAGTATTGGTCAGGCATTCATAATTTTTAAGAAAGAAAAAAAGGTAATTGATTGAAACATGAACACTTTGTTTAACAGATATGAATCTACTAATAATCTAAAAGATGATATGAGCTTTTCTTTGCCCGTCTATAAATTATTTTTCTCTCTCACTAAGGTTTTGAAATCCCTTCTGTCTTCTTACACTCAGTTCTGGCGTTATGGCGAATGGATTGATGTGGTTGTGGACGACCGCATCCCCACCTGCAAGAACCAGCTGGTTTTCACCAAATCTTTCAGAAAGAACGAGTTCTGGAGTGCTCTTTTGGAAAAGGCTTATGCCAAGTGAGCCCAGTCTATCAATGTGCACTGCAAATTAAAGTCGTGCAGATCTCCACATCGTCACTTCCATGATGTTAATTCATTCAGTAGAGTTCAGATTTACTGAAAAAAGTCTTCAGTTTTTGTTTTCTCGCTTAAATAAGTTAAAGCCTGGGGATCATGAAATCATTTCAGGTCTTTTAAATGCAAAGTTTATTAAATGTTTTTTTTTATCAGTATCAGTGACAGTATTGAGAAAAAGGGACAATTACTCCATTAGCTTTAAAGTAATACCACATCATTTAAGAAAATCTGTCAGACAAGATGATTAACACCTGAAACCACTGACCTCTCACCTAGCTGAGATTTAATTACTTCAACTTATTTCAAGTGAAACAAGTTTTAAAATCCAATTTTGAGCTAAATGTCTTATTAAGGTGTATTTTCTTTTGTAGTGTAGCGACACTAACTGGGCACACCACTCCTCATGTTTCCTAAATTGGCTGCAGACACTGTGAAAAATCCAAGCCTCAGAGATAACACACGTCAGCGCATTGACCAGAATGATTGACCTCTCTCTCTCTCTCTCTCTCTCTCTCTCTCTCAGGTTGCACGGGTCTTATGAGGCACTTAAAGGGGGCAACACTTTGGAAGCCATGGAGGATTTCACAGGAGGACTTACCGAATTCTTTGAGTTGTCCGAGGCGCCCAAAGACCTCTATAACATCATGAGGAAGGCGCTGGAGAGAGGCTCGCTAATGGGCTGCTCCATAGATGTGAGTGGTGATGAAAGCAGTGAAATTAAGTGCACAGAAGAGAAGTGCACATTAGATGAGCCATGCAGCAACACAACTGCCTGGAATATAAAAGTCAAATTCAACTGTAAGGAGGAGGTGGATATTAGGGACACTGTAAAAAACAACAACCCTATAAATAAACAGGAAATACATTTCTTTTTCCTCATGCAAATCAGCCTGTTTCAATATTTTTGTCACAATATGAGAAGCTGAATTGATGTGCAAAGTTTGATTTATTATCCCCACTTTTACATCTTAAAAAAACTAGATTTTAACCATCAAATCCAGAAAAAGTTACTGAATTAAAATGATGTTTTAGCAACATGTATACAAAGATCTGTATGTCTTTTGCGTTGACATGTGTGTTGCATGAATGTTGGTTTTATCTTTCAGATTCTTTCAGCCACTGATGTGGAGACTCGGACTGAACAGGGGCTGGTCAGGGGTCATGCCTACTCCATCATAGGTCTGGCAGAGGTGCAGTAAAATGTCCACTTACTATAAATGCATATTCGGTATTCGTTGTAAGAGAAGGCCTGCTAAAGTGATGCTGACAGGTTGGTTGTTGTTTCTAGTGTGACGAGGTTGCAAAGGACACCCGAATTCGCCTGATTCGCCTGCGAAATCCCTGGGGTTGGGTGCTGTGGAAGGGACCATGGAGTGCAAAGTAAGATCTGAGACCTTTTATATTATTATAAAATGTATAACATTTACAATAATTCTGCTTATATGAGCCAGGTGCTGTACTATGGCTAATGCTTTCTTGATGTCTTGTATTAATATGATTTGGTCTTTCCGTAGTTCAAAGGAATGGTCGACCATTTCCACAGCAGACAAGGACAACCTAAAAAAACAGACTGTAGAGGAGAGTGAGTTCTGGTGAGTAAAACATACTCTGCATCAAATGTATTATTTTGGCTCGTTCATAAAATATAAATTTTATATTTTCACCAGTTTTGTAGCAGTTTTTTTTTAAGACTCAATGATCTATTCTGATGATGTACTGTACTTGATACTACATAGGCACAAAATTGTAAAGCTGTCTAAGATGTGATTTGTTTCTTGATCCAGTGTAACCTTCAAGCAAAAGGTAGCACACACTTTTCTGCCACGTTTTTCAAATGTATGTTAACATCATAACTTTAAATGGAAATAAATGAATGTGTTAATTAACTAATTTCACGTGACAAAGGTTCGGGAGACTTCTGACTTACACAGAAGCATTTAATGAACACCCAATTGAGGAGACAATTAAGCAGGCAGTACGGTTTAACCACGATGTGTTATTGTGCAGTGCCGTCCCAACTCTCTAAAGTTCCTGTCTTCCTGAAGGTGTATTTAAACTCATGCTGGAGGCGTTACGTTTAGCTGAACCTAAGGTAAACAAAGATATTGCAGTCGCCTAAACACAGATGCTAAAGCTAGTTCAGCCTAGCTCTCTCTCTGGGAAGTATGCTAAAGTGTGGCTGGCCCACAGACCTCCAAAAGGAGACATTCTTGAGACAAAACATTCCCTTATCATACAACTGCCTAGATTCAGTGAGAGACAAACATAATTATACATGAACAGGTTTGGTTATTAGAGACTGGCCGAACATTCTCGTCCCCTGACCTGTGACCTATGAATGACCTGATGTTGTCATGTAAGCTTTCCCTTGGTCTCATTATACCACAACATGGTGTTTTTGGAGCAAAGTTGTCTCACCAAATTAACAGTACAGAACTTCTTGTTTGATGTTCCCCTCCAGGATGTCTTTTGATGATTTCCAGAGGAACTTCACAAAGTTGGAGATGTGTAACTTGACCCCCGACACCCTGCAGGGTGATGAAAGGCACAGTTGGACAGTGTCGGTCAATGAGGGTCGCTGGGTGAGAGGCAGCTCTGCTGGCGGCTGCAGGAACTTCCCACGTAGGCCTTGGATTAGTTTTTTATATCAGCTTTTATTCCTCTTAAAGCCAATAGTAATCAAATTATTTAAGTCCCACATGGTTCATGTGTCTTCACTGCTATGATGTAACCCTTTGTTACAGATTTCTCTTTTGTGTTTTACAGACACATTCTGGACGAACCCACAGTATCGGCTGAAACTGTACGAGGAGGATGACGACCCAGAGGACGGGCAGGCGACCTGCACTGTTGTTGTGGCTCTGATGCAGAAAGGGCGAAGGATGCAGCGCCATCAAGGGGCCAAATTCCTCACCATCGGATTTTCGATCTACGAGGTACCGATCACAGGAAAGCTAAATCACTGGATAGGCTAATGTACATTCACTGGAGTTGAGCTTCTTCTTTAGCTTCCTCTTTGTCTCGACAGGTGCCGAAGGAGGTATGCCAGTCTTGGAGAAGGATGTTAGTTTGATGAAGTCAGCGTTTCCACAGTATTGACCTGAAGCCTATCTCCAATGAGTCATGTTTGTGTGTTGTGTTTGATTTAGCAGTACATGTGGTAGTAGTAGTAGTAGTAGTAGTAGTAGTAGTAGTAGTAGTGTAGTGGTTCATGCTCTTGTGAAACCTCTATCTACAACTTACAACACAAGCCAAAATGCTTGTTTCATCCCATCAACAGTGTAAAACCCAAAGATATTTAATTTCCGCTCATATAATAAGAGCTCATTCCCATCTCACCAACTGTTTTCTTTCCACCCATAGATGTGCGGACAGGATCAACACCTGCAGAAGGACTTCTTCCTGTACACAGCCTCCAAAGCTAAATGCAAGACCTACATTAACCTGCGGGAGGTGACGGAGCGTTTCCAGCTGCCTCCAGGAGAGTACGTCATCATCCCAACGACCTTTGAAGCCCATCAAGAGGGAGAGTTCATTCTCAGGGTCTTCTCTGAGAAGCAGAACATGTCTGAGTAAGGATCACTGGGGGTCGGGCACCGGCCATATTTGGTGGTGAAGTTATTTTGGGGACTGTTGACAGTAAAATTGCAAAATATAGCGAAGGCCATTATCAATGAATAGCAGGAATCTTAATGGGTCTGTTTTTCCTCGCAGGGAGGCGGAGAACACGATCGGATCTGACCAAACGCAGGTTTGCAACACATTAAAAGAAGTAATGGGACCAAAATATATTTATGACAGATATTTCAGTGGTGAAATGACTAAAACAGAGGTTTACTTTTTATGTCTACAACATTATTTCTCTAACAAGGTATTAAAAAAGTTATTTTATAACATTTCAGATTTAACAGAGATACTGGGATGTAAAACAAAAACATTAGGACCAAGATCATTCATTTTTATCAAGTATTTTTCACCCTTGTCTATAAAAAGGGCCATTTCTTTAAAGCCAGGATAGTCTTTCAACCATAACACTCCTCAGGAAGTAGATTATACATTTACACAAACATTTAGGCACACCCAATATACAGAGAGACATAAGACATTAATAGTAATATCAAGTATGCTTGACATTAGGCTTCCCACTCCCTTTTTAAGAGGCTGAATATACATTTACCTGCATACTGCAACCTTCTCTCGCACTGCAATATCAGTTGAGATTTGATTTTTTTGTTAAACCCTGATTGTGTCACATACATATTTCATCAACCTTGTTTTTGAAATCTCATTGTCTTGTCTTAATTCATACTGTACTGTTTTTTCCACAATAGTAACTAACAGACTTGAAAAGTGTTTTCCTCCTTTTCATCTCATTTCATCCTTCTGTCCTTCCTTGTCTTATTGGCCATCAGCAAGACAAGAAAAAGAAAGAAAAGGTAATAAGTGCATGTGTCAGTAGTATTGTTAGATTGCTTTCAAACTCTGCTTTCCCCACTGCTTCTCTACATTATATGTCAGGTGTTATCAATGTTGGCAGTTATAGTTTGTGTCATCATTCCACATCATTGCATATATAGATTATTTATGACCAGTAGAATGACTATAAATTTACTCTCTTTTTCTGTTTGTCTTTTATAACCCGTCTCTCCTCTTACTAACTGCCATTACCCACATGCCAGCCTATTGTATTTGTGTCAGACAGAGCACGGGCCAACAAAGAAATCGAGCATGACGGCATTCAGGGGGAAAAGAGGAAAAAACCAAAGGTAATCTTTCTTTGACAAACTCTGACACCGCAGCAAATAGCTCATAGTGACCTTTGACCTGTCATCATTTCTGGACACTGACGGCTCTAAAATGCAATCTTGACCAGGTCAAATAACACCGCTGGGAATAAAACAATTGAGTTTGAAGCCAACTGATCTCAAGTGTCTCAGCTGCACCTGTTTTCCTGTAAAGCCTCAGTGTATACAAGCCTAGTTGTTTGTGCTGCTCTCCTGTGGTACTATAAGGAAATGCATCAATCACTAATATAGTGTTATATACAGTATAGTGCTAGCCTGACAAGCCAGACCCACATACATTTGCTGCCACTAGGGGGAGTCTAGATTTCTAGGCTACTATAGTGCACAGGAACGAAGAAGAGAACAAGAGAACAATTCTAATATTTTGATCCCTGATCACCAAATAAAGATTTATTGATAAGAAAAGCAGTTCCACCCTCTCATTTGTGCAATTTTATCACGCAAACATGATTTTAAACAAAACAATAAACCAGCACCATGTAAAACAGACACAACTAGAGATCATCTTGTGATGGGATCACACCAGTCTTGACGCCAAATTGGGCCAGGGTCGTAAAGTTGGGGGACTAGTGTCCCAATCCCAACTTCCTCGGCCTTCATTTTAATCTTAACTACACACCTTTAAAGTTTGTGACTGAATCTTGCACAGTTATTGGGCCAGGTAATTGAACCATCCACAGTGACCGAACTTTAAGCTAGTGTGCAGTCACAGCTAGCCTTGGCTTAAGCTAATTTACCAACTTATTCTACTTGTTTCCTCTAATTACTACGATGTTAGTAATTTAGTTTATTATATAACATTACGCTAAATGTAATTATAATTGACAAAAAAACATCAGACAAGCTAGTCCTGCTAAAAGCTAAAGCAAGCTAGTTCAGAGTTCAATTCAGTTCAGAGTTCTTTATTGTCCATCTTAGCAGCACACAATCGACAGATTGATTAAGAACAATTTCAGCACAAAAAGTGAACAGTGTCAAATAAAATCCTTTGAGATTGCCTGGAAAAGTGATTTCTAAAAGTCTCACTGAGAAAACCCAAGTGACACCAATAAAAAAAACTGTGCATTCAAGTTGTGCAAGTTAACAGCTTTAATTGCACAAGGAACAAAAGAAAATTTGCTTTTGCTCTAGGTAGCCTATATCTCCACCCAGAGGGAAGAGGAATAAATTCCTCCAAAAATGGGTGGGAAGATTGGCCGTGTCTTTTGCAAAACCTGTCTGTCAATGATCTTTGTTAGAGAGAACTGCTGCCTGCCAATTATCTTCAACTTTTGTTTTGTATTGTAAGGTTCCCATAAAATGAAATCAAATAGAAAGTTAAAATGGACTGAAAATAAGATCTGTAGAATAAAACCATCAAAATCTTATCTACATTAAAAGAGTTTACTCTGTGCAGGAAATACAATCTCTGCAGGCCGTTTTTGCAGATTTTGGATACATTGATGGATCAAGTTTTTATCAATCACTGTTCCCATGTCTAAAATCAATAACCATGTCCTTAGTTTTTTGAACATTTAACTTGAGTAAATGGTGACACACCACTCCATGAAATATGTCAAGACTGGCCCATGATCGACCTCTCAATCCTGGAGCAGACCGACTATAACCGTGTCGTCGGCAAATTTAAAGAGATGTCTCTTTGTGTGGCAATTCCTACAGTTGTTTACAACACAAGGACACTACACACCCTTGTGGTGAGCCTGTGGAAGACAGTTTCTTTTAAAATAAAATACCATTTGCCCTGACTGGTAGCCTCGTGAGACCGTCCTGATCTCGCAAGCTCCAGTTTTCCACTCGCAGATCAGTCTGGCATCTTGAGATAGAGAAAATTTGGAGCCGTTAGCCAAACGACCGGGCCAATCAGCGTTGGTTTTGAGGTGGGTTAGGTGGTGATAGACAGATGGTTTATCCAATCAGCTAACCAGTATTTTCAGCCAGCCCTAATTCTGTTAGCCTCTCGCTAATGCTTTTTTCTCTTCGATCCTTCTTTTGGAATATGGACCAGGAACCAGAAAGGGTGCTTTTTATTCGTAAATTCTCGTTACACAAACGGCAAATATCCTTTACCGACATGTTGCTTGCTTGCTGAGCTAACGAGCTATGCTTTGCCGGCAGCAGCAGGGGCTTGTGGTTGTATTTTCATACGCTTCGTTGATCTGATTGGTTGATTTGGCCCGTCTATCACCAACATAGGTGATAGACAGATGGTTTATCCAATCAGCTAACCAGTATTTCCGCCCCTTCCCAAAAGTTCTCCAACGGAAAGTTCCCAGATGGATATGCCGAGCAAATGCAGCAAACCATCTGGCGGACTCAGGTTACCTGACTGGGGCCTGCATGTTAAAAAATCCATAAGCCATTTCACCATGGCAACATCAAGATGGAAATTTGACAATATTTTACTGGATAAAATGGGAGGCTGGATTGTATTAAAAGCTAAGGTGAAGTCAACAAATAAGAGTCTAGCATGGGTTTTCGTACCCAAATGCTTGTAAAGATTCAAGTTCAGTGGAGTAGTGGTAGTATAATCCACTCCTCTAAATGGCCGATAAACAAACTGCATCAGGTCAAGCTGGTTTTGCACTTTATCTATCAAGAATTGGTTGAACTATAGCTAAAAACATTTAATTATCAGTGAAGTAAGATCTTCTAGTGAAGCTAAGAGGTCTCTTACCTTGTCCTAACATACAATAATACTCCTAAAATACATAAAATTAAGGTTTTACAACTTAGAGCTGTCACAGATTTTATTTTTTATAAATGACTTCTTTCTTACGTGTTGTCCAGAAAAAACTACTCCAACCTGAGGAGGAGACTGAAGAGGAAAAACAGTTCAGAGCCATTTACAAACAGATTGCTGGTGAGGTGAGTACACAGAGAGGAGATGATGAGGATAACACAGGACAGGTGTGGATGTCTGAATGTAACATACAGTATATGCAACAAATTGTTCCTCCCTCCATCAGGACATGCAGATCTGTGCCAACGAACTCAAGATGATCATGAAGAATGTACTTGCCAAACGTGAGTACACTGGAAAGATTTAGATCATCATGATACAGTTGGTGCCATGATGTGATCAATCATACAGAGCTGTCCCTTTCCACAGATAATGAAATAAAGACAGAGGGTTTCAGCCTTGAGACATGTCGTAGTATGATCGCCTTGATGGATGTATCCTTTCAGTAAGCTTAAAACTATAGGAGTTTACATGGAGATGACAAGAGAGAAGCCTCATGTTGCCTAGGAAGGTGGCATCACCAGGTTGTTAGTTTGAATCCCTCTAGAAATCTCTATAAACAGGTACCTGCATATGAGTGCAGATTCTGTAGGCAATGGGACAAGATTTTGGTATCGGAAGCGTTCTGGTATCTATTTTTAGTCCGAGCAGTATTGACCAATCATGTTTGAGTTGGCTTTGGTTGCATGCAGTCTGTGTGGAGATCGAAAGAGGAAGAATGCATTGGTCGAAATGCAATCTCAGAACTCATCAGTAATCATCTATGACGATTAAGCTTTTTTTAAAACATATCTGCATTCATATGCACATATCTGCTTATAGAGACGCAGTCTCTCAACTCCAACTCTATTGTCGCATCTCAAGAAGATATCGGCTCGTTACACCGTAACCCCCAAAACATTTGCTGTTGCCCCCAGAGTCTAAATCGTCATCAAATCGAAGGCCAATGGGTTCCAATATTGTCCGTCCAGTGACTGAGGCAATTGAATGGGCACTAAAACTATTTTTCCTAAATACTCTACTGTTGCAACCCAAAGTTAAAGGGGTAATGCATCTTTTATTTCATCAGCAATTCCAATATTACTGACAAAACAAGTGTATTATTTTTATGGACTGTGCTACTATATTTAAATCATTTAATATTAATGAAATAAACCATGAAGGAAAGTAATAAAAAAAAAATCAAATGCACCTTTAAAAATGGCTTCACTGGCTGTGTTGATTTCCATAACTGACTGACTGTCTCTCAGACTGATGGGACAGGAAAGCTGAACCTACAGGAGTTCAAACACTTGTGGAAAAAGATAAAGGAGTGGCAGGTAGGACCGTTGTAACCACTCTAGAGCTTCTGCTCATGTTTAAAAAACATCTGACTGTTCATCTCATGTGTTTGCAGCGGATCTTCAAACGATACGATAAAGACAAATCCAGCTCCATCAGTAGTTTTGAGATGAGGAACGCTGTTAATGATGCAGGTGAGCAGCAGGAAATTAACACCCGCAAGAATTAACCACTCACAGGATATTTCTCCATGCATAATTTATATTTCAAGTTTTAGATTGAATGCTTTTCCAGAGCTGATCATTTAAAACTCTAATAAAGCATACATTAAATGTTATTTGTAATAGACTACAGTCACAATACATTATAATAAAACCATATGAGGGTTAAATTCCCAGTTTTGTCAGAAATCACATCCCATACTTTCCAGCCTGTTGTTAGAAACCTGTAACGTGATATAAACTGTCGACCATGAACCTAATCTGTGTCTTCTTCACA
>NC_041348.1:20735611-20770611 GCF_004354835.1 Perca flavescens | reverse complement strand
TGGTTGGGTGCAGCGTCTCCAGCAACACAGAGCTGCCTGTGGATGCTTGTATGTAAATAATGCCGGGAAAAAACAATTGGCAAACGCAGCAGCCAATGGCGATACACGTAAAATCGCAAATATCGGCCGGACGATAAAATTGGTCTATCACTATAGCTAATGTATGCAATTAATTGCGGTTAGACAAAGAAACCGCGATTATGTAAAACAAATAGACAATTATGTAACAATTGTGTTGCAGCAGCTCACCAATAACATCCTTGTCATGTTGAGGGATGAGCTCTTTCCAGTTGCTCTGAGCTGGAGAGGCAAAGTCGATGTTGATGAGGCGGTAACGCGGGGCGTCCAGGTTGGTCTTGAATGTGAACAGCGTGCCCTCGTTGGTCACGTACTCATACTCGGCGTCAAAGTTGTCGATCAGCTTCACCCATGGCAAAAGTCCTAAATGTAAAAGAAGTATTTTAGTTAAATAATTAGATCACTGGGACTAATATATATATATATATATATATATATATATATATATATATATATATATATATATATATATAAAAAAGAATGGATTTTACAGCGATGTTGTTAGAAACAGACTATATAAAAAATTAAAATATGACACATAAAAAACTCAATCTTACAATAGTTACCAGCTAATGGTGAATACCAACTGAAAATGCTGAGATGAAAAACAAAAAAACACACGCATTACAGCAGGCACACAGTGCAACAAGTGTAACATACCTGTAATACCCTGAGGAGTGGTCTTAAGGTCACAATACCACAGTCGGTTGACCGGATCACAACCTTCCCTTATAGACAGCAGCACGTAGCGTCCATCGTCTGATACCTGCAATACACCTGCATTCACTAAACCATACCTTAATATGCACACATAACACAGGCATTCTTCTTAAGCCATTTGTTTTAGGAGAAGAAAGAAAAAAAAATAAAAATAAAAATAAAAAATAAAAACACATTCTGACACACCTCAGCTCCACCCATCCATTTGGGGTGGCCAGGAAATTCGGCGCACAGCACGTCCTCAGACTGCGGAGTCCCCAAAACATGGAAGTATAACTTCTGGTGCAGGTTGGTGGAGGTCTCAGTGCCTAGGAGACAATAAAAAGGAGGCATTTTACTTTTAACATCGCCCCTAGTGGTGACAAAAACAGAATTTGTCTGATGAGAGAGGTAAGGAGATGTGAAGTGGGACATCAGACTAAACAAAGAGGCACGTAAAAGTGTTGAGCTTTATCAATTAGCTAATATGTATTCTTTTTATTCTGAAGGATAGTTGTGGCAGCTACAGCAAAGTTTAGAATTTGAATATGCAGCCTAACACTGTCTTCTTGACCTCACCGTCACTCTTGCCCTCCTGCTCAGGGTAGGAGTTGTAGAAAAGTCCCTTCCCATCATGAGTCCAGGACATGCAGCTGAATTTGACTCGCTCCAGGCGGTCCTCCAGAGGCTTGGCGCCTTCAACCTGCAGGAAGCGGATCTCCACCCAGTCCGATCCACTGGCGCTGGTGCCATATGCCAGGTACTCACCGTCCTCAGAGAATGCATAGCCTCAAAGTAATCGGAGGAAGAGAAAAGGAACGTTAACAAAGACATCAGGACTCAGTTAACATTCTTTATTTAGCTGTGGATGCTATAAATAGCAGGCTATTTCTAGACATGAAGACATCACAGATGTCAAAATTCAGTCGTTTTTTTTTTTTTTAACCATATCAAGAAACAATTCTGTAAAATCTGTTCATGTGCATTCAGCAAAGGCATTGCAACAAAATGCAAGAATTACAATGAAATGCATACGATAAATATATAATGTAATACAATTACTATTGAGTGCAATATCTATATGAACAGAAATATACAGTGCTTTGTTGATACCTCGCAGGGCAACAGTCCCATCATCAGAAAATGTGTTTGGATCCAAGAAGACTGTGGGCTCAGCATCCAGGCTCTCCTGCACGTACATCACACTCTGGTTTTGGAGGCCCGTGTTGTAGAAGTGAAAGTACCTGAAAAGGAGGAAAGGAATGTTAAGTTGCAAAGGATCTTGACAGATGTGTGCTCCACAGATGTGTTATTGAAGTGCTAAAACATGATTGTGTTGTGGCTCACCTATTCCCCCTCTTAAAGGGACAGCTATACTTGGGGTAGTCATACAGCTCAGTCATGCGCTCCTTGAACAAGTCTCGCACCTCACAGCGCTCTAAAAACGGCAATGTCAGCTGGTTCTGAGCGCTGACAAAAGCCTGGTGTAAAAAGACAACACACAGAGGTTTTTCACATCAATGTATTATAATCTCTGCGGCCAGTTCCGAGAAGCAGATGTACCGATTTATCTGAATACCTCTGCTGAGTAAACAAGTGCTTTTACATCACGTTCCACTCCAAGCGGGTTCCAGGTTTTACTCAGCAAAGTTATCCAGATCACTCAGTCAACCGGCTTCTAGTGAAAAGGCCCCTGGTGATATTAACAAAAAAATTAACAATGGTGGATATGAGTGTTTTTTTAAGTAATCAGATATAACAACCAGCACCAATATTTTGTTAACAGAATGGCAAAAGTGACTTGTGCCAATAAGAGATCAAGAAAATATCAGTGCAGAAATAGTAGTAAAAAAATCATGTGTGTCTTCAGTCTGTAACAAACATTCAACATGACATTCTACCTAAATATGGAATGAGGATTACCTGTGTCTTTTCACTGTCCGGGTCCTCCAGCCAGCTGTATGGGTCTGGTACTTTGGAGCCATGATAGCTATCCACCTGAGACAGGTCAAACAGTAATGACAGCGGTTAAAATCTGAACTAGCTAGCTAGGTGTGGCAAAAACGACAGACTTCTCCTACCAAGCTGGCGCGTTCAGGTTTGTTAGCAATGTTAGCGAAACAGTAAAGGAAATATTACCTACAAATAAGCTTAATATGAAGACATGTACATGTAGTAAGTGACGGCTAACGGGGAACAGCTGCCCATGCATTTGTCAACAAAGTCAGTCTGGGTTTTCAGGGCAAGCTAAGCTAACTAGCATGCTAACAAAGCAGGCGCTTACTTCAATGAATGAAAAAGCATGATGATTAAGCATCCCGGCTTATTAGCACGCTAGGCTAGTTCGCTAGCCACATTTACTTACAACTGCATCGTCACGGTAAGCTTGTGGATACTGAAAAGCCATTTTTGAGGTCAGTTTTCGGGAATTGCGTAAGAAAAAAAGTTGCCCCAGAGACTGAAATAATGGTTTAGAAATGACCCTCTGGATCCTGTAAAACATCAACTAATGAACTGAAGCTTTTGACAGGAAAAGATGCCCTGCTTACACACAACCAACAAGCACTTTGAAGACAATACCGCTGGTTGCTGGGGCATAAGCCCAAATGTTATTGCGCCCTCTACTGCCAAAAGAAGGCAACAGCACTCACAGAAGAATGGCTGAATAATGCTAAAATTGGCTAAGCTTATAAACTATGTGTGGAGCACTGTAAGGCTATAACATTAAACTCATTTAGCATTCTCCAGTTAATATACATACAGGCTTGTTGTATGTTCCACACATTTTATTTTCCTATGAATATAATGATAAATAATTAAGACTGTGACTAATTGACACATGGTGTTGGAGCAGTTTAAAGATTATTTTTGCGGTGTTTTTTAGATGGGGGATGACACGCAGCAAAGGGCAGCAGGTCAGATTTGAACCATGTGCCGCTGAAGGACTCAGCCAACATGGAGCAGTTTACATACAGTTGCACACAGGATATCTTGCTATTTCAGTTAATTCAAGCCAACCTTTCTAAAAGCACTTTTGGAAAACTGCTGTGGCAAATTCAAAAGTAAATCTTCCAAAAAGCTTATAGGCCTACACTGTATATGTAAATTCAAAAGTAAGGTTCAGTGGTTCAGTATCACCCCTCAAACAGTTGACGGATTACCTAGTGGTGTTGCTTTAGAAATGTTTCAGTGATATCTTGTTAGCCAATATTTTATAGTAGCTTAGTAGCTATAGTAGCCTACCTATTTATAGTTTGATTTAAAACAAAGTTGGTATAAGTAAGTAAAGCTCAGATTTACACTTGACCATTTTTTTATTTATTCTACTTTCAGATCAGAAAATAAATATACAGTCAAAAAGCTCAGTTGTATCCCCACCTCACTGTTGATGTTGTGAATATAAACGGTGGACACTCAACTGCTTAAAAGTGCACACTAGTTAATAATTATAGAAATGGGAATGAAGCTCTAGAAAGTGGCCTATTTATTTCCAAAAATCCTTATGCAGAGAAAATAGCAAAGTTGTAAAAAGTGACATTGCACCTTTAGTTAAAGGTTATCTAAGTCCACCAGGAATCACCACTCTTATCTAGTGACAGAAGAGGATAGGGGTCAACCCTCCACTCTTCTTTCTTTCTGCTCATCATCCTCCCCTCCCTTCCTTCCTTTCTTTACTTAATCAATCAATCCTGATTTGAACATCATTATCACTGGCGCCTGCTCTTACACAATGACTGATAGCATGAGAGAAGGCACACTCAGGTAGCACGTTACTTGAGGAAATGAGTGGATTTGCTGAAGTGAATGGTTATTTTTAAGTGATGAATTTCTCCAATAATGAACATCTGGGATCTTTAGTTGTATTACGTTTATTAATACAAACAGAAGTGTTTCCAGACAGTCTTTATTATTGATTTGTTACGTACAGAGGCCATCCCGTTGAACGTGTTGTGTTAATCCTCCATGACGCAACATTGTGACTGTAAGTCATTCTACAGCTATGCAGATAAGAGCCTTGGGACAGGTTTAATTACACAGTCGAAAAGGAAACGCATTGTTTGGATACCACTGCTGATCATAGTTAGATGTCTTCTGGGAGATTCCAAAGAAAAGTGTTGTTACTTTCAGATTCAGCTTGATGCTTGTCAGAGCTATCATGCTGCTGAGACAGATTTTAGAGGAAGATGAGAAGCTTCTCAACTATCCTCTCATGGGTGAATGCACAGTAAAAGTGGAGAATGAATGAATGGAACTGAGTGCAGGTGGAGGGAAAAACCAGTTTTGTTTTTCTTGGTGAAGAAAATGTAGTTGTTGGTGTGTCACGTGGTGTTATTGCTGATCTCAAGTCAATATATTCTCCCTCTGCCTCAGGGAAAGAGAGATTTTGGTCTCTTCTCATGGACATTTGGTATCGTAAATGTTTGTAGGTGGATGTTTGGGTCAAAGGATGGTCTCTGTCTCCCCTTCCCCCCCAGCTCCATTCTTCTTCCTTTCCTTAAGCCGGAGTCAGGAATACCCCTCTATGCAAAGGGGATCTCTTCCTGTTTGCCTATGTCAGGCTCAGATATGGGTCAGATAACTATTGTCCTCTGACGCTTCTGTTTCCCTAACAAACCGGGGGAGAGAACACTGACAGTTTGAATGAGCATGTTTGTGTTTGCATTGAAATATGGACTTTTTATTCTCATAGAGTGGGTGGGTTTATGCATTTGTGTGTTTTAGGCTACATAGAGTTGGGCTGGGAAGTGGCCATGCATGAATTAAACCTTCTTGTCGCCCTGTTTTCCATCATTGTCCAGAGTCAACAGTGATTTGTCCTGTGTAGTCGGAAGCACCTGTCTCTGTTGTGGTGGACAAAGGAGCATGACCACCTGTTGGGTTTCACTGCATAGGGTTACCGCAAGGTTAACTCATTCATAAATCTCTATGGCTTCACTCTGAGCGGCTTCTGTGAAGCAGTGCATTTTGTTAAAGGTGTATAAAGCAGGAAGGAAGCTGTTGATCGTGTCAATTGATCGAGATGATTAGACATAACAATACAATTCTAACATCATGAGATTGGATAAACTGGTACCAAGCTGCACGAAGAAATTCTTTCTTGTGAACCCACATACGTTCACCTTGTTAGATCATATTTTGAGGAAAAACCCTGATAAGATGCCAGCTTCTTTTGATATCAATCAGACTTTTGCAACACATAGGCTTTAATACCTTCACTTCTGGTTTGTCACAAAGGACTCTGGGTCTGTTCCTTCAAATATAAAACCAACAAATGCACTTCAAAAACATTATTATTTACACTTGATATTTACTTCATGTCATATGTATACAAGTATACATGCTAAACATGATACATTATAGATGCTAAACATCAGCATGTTAGTATTGTCATTATGAGCATGTTAGCTGGTTGTAGATTTTTACGAGATTTTATTTTAGAGTTTTTCCTTATCTGAATCCAAGATCAGAGAATATATGTTGTAGAGATTGTAAAGAGAAAATTTTAATTTTTTTAATTTTGGCCCTTAAAAATATACTTGATATTATTATAACATGCTCTCCTTCTGTCCTATATATGTGGCTTACTAACAAGGAGATCTATTTTTATTTATGGAACATTTTGACTGTGGACAAAATTATTATTATTTTGTTCATAAGAGCAGATTTACTGGGTTGCATATAATGTGGACACTAGCCTGCTCAGTGCAGGTTAATGTGGCAATTTCTTATAATAATATACAATGGGTTCTATCGCCTTTTTTTTCATCACAAAAGCCATGTGCAATAAGGGATGTCCATGTTCCTTTTATGATATCTCACCAGCTACAATCTACTGTCACAGTCAAGTCACAGTCCTCAAACTTAATAATAGTAGTGCAAAGGGATCCCAACGCGACAAAACAATACACAAGTAATAATAAGGACGCTTTTAAATACAGAGATCAGAGGGGACAGCTTCCTGCCTCTTTCTCTCATTCGGCTGTCATTAGCCGGGGCCAGGATAACAGTCTCTGCTCTGTCCTGTGTGTGATGTGGTGGAGGGTCAGTCCAACCTGCCCCCTCAGATGTCCTCAGACAACAGGATGTTATTGAGGATCCAGTGAGGGAAATTACAGCATGCACGTAAGACGGATGTGATCGGTGCACAAATTATAGGAAATGCTAACTGCATGTCATCATGCATATATTCACTATGGCTCACTAAGGTAAAGTTGGTTGAAGTTTGAAGGTGTGTCAGTTTCATTGATGCCCCGGATAAAGGCAAAATACAGTGAATAACAGGGCTGCACGATATGACCTAAAATCTAAATCACAGTTAATTGCACATTTTACCTCGATAATGACAAATGAACGATAATTAAATTTTTTTGTGATACGTTTTTTTTTGTCCGCATAGTTCATTGGAAGTTTGTACTGTAAATATGATCAAATATCTAAGGTGAGATATTTTTTCTAATTCAAAAGTGCTTATTTTTGTTATTTTAAAATAAGGAAACACACAAAGCGGGAACTATTATGGCTAGTTATTGAAAATGTATAAAAATTTAAATTAAAGCACACATTGCTTGAAATAAAAATGTCTTGTGAAAAAAGTCACATTTTAGTTAGTAATTATCAAAATTATCGTCATGGGAAAAATATGTCGATAACAGCTTCAGAATTTCGATGTTGATTGAGTTGATTGCTGACAAAAGAACAACCATCAATTTTGATTTGAACTGTGCCAACAAGTCCAGTGTTGTCCAGTGGTGACTACATTTCTGTTGGTGGCCACATCTAATAACGTTCTGTCAGTTTCTATTCAGACGTTCAGTCATGAGTTCTTTCAACAACAAAAAGCATATAATAAGAGCGACAATAAGACAGAGTCAATCACCCTGAGGAGAAGGGAAGTTTGTCATTGTTTGTAGTGATCATGTTGAAAAGGGAAAGAGTGCACTCCGCTTACCCAAAGCCAACTTGGTGAAAGAGGTGAGGATAAAAGGACAGTTTTACAAAAACACAATTTTCAAGTGTAGAGCCTCTTTCATTGCTTTGCATGCACCGTGGAAAATTTATACTGATGGTAAACCATCGGTAATTCCAGTGAAAAAAGCCAATGTCATTGTCTGAAAATAGATCTTTATCTTTCAATCAAAGCAATCCTTGTCAAACTTGTCAGGGCACCTTTTCCCACTACACTCCCATCTCAAGTCTTGCCAATGCTCATTTCTGGACAAAGATTCTCACCTCAGACATCTGAAGAGACTTTCTTGTCTTAATTAGTTAGCCAGCTAAGTGGTAGAACAAAGCTGAGATCTAATGACACATGGTTTGTAATCAGTCTGCACTGACCGGAGTAACAGGGCTTAAAAACACCATTTCCCCCTTGTCATTACACCACCAATGTGTGTCCATCATCTCTACACATCTCCTCTCTTCATGTCTTTTTCTCCGTTGTGTCTTTGAACCTCACCTGCTTTGTTTTCTGGGTTTGTCAAAAAAAGAACAGGAGGAGGGTAAATTAACGTATCGCTTGCGTGCAGACGGATATTACCCTTTTAAAAGCAAAACAAATATGTGTGTGTGTGTGTGTGTGTGTGTGTGTGTGTGTGTGTGTGTGTGTGTGTGTGTTACATGCCCTGTAATTTTACTGTTGACATGTGCACTTACAGTGGGGATCTGGGACCCTGGTAATGACTGGGGCAGGTAACACTGGAGACAGGTGGAGGACAGTGCTGTCTGACTGGTCCTGAAATAAGAGAGAGTGTGCGTGTGTGCGTGAGTGTCAGACACAGACTCAGACGTGCAGACAGACACAGTGGCACCTGGTGATGTCATTGATGTTGTCACTGAGTGGTAGTAAAGTTCCCCTTTTATAAAGGACGCTATTCATAGGCAGTCGACTCAAACCAATTAAACACACTGTATTGTACTCTTATTGTGCTCTTGCTCAATGAGAGAATTTACAATATTGCACGGGGCTCTCGTCAACAGACCATAAATGCAATGCCTATATATTAAAGGAATAGTTTGGGACATTTTGGGAAATATGCTAATTCATTATTTTTTTTCAGTTAGATGAGAAGCTCGATATCACTCTCATATTTGTCCATTAAATATAAAGCTGCAGCCAGGAGGCAGCTATCTAAAGCCGCCTACACATGATACGCAATTTGCTCTCTGCGCACCTCTAGGTAGGGCGCAGAGCAAAGCGGAACGCAGGTATTCATCATCAAGGGTGGCAAGGAAGATATTTCCCATTGCTGGGTAATGACATGCTGTTATCTCATTGGTTGCACTTTCGAAAGGTTAGTCACAACTAGGTCAAAGTTGAAATAATTTGAACTTTGAGTGCAGCACAAAGGGGCAAATCCGAGCGGTGTGCGATGCCAGGGCTAGCGCAGCACATAGGAAATCTACGGAACGGCCGGCGCAAAGCTGTTTTGCCGCCCTTCATGTGTAGGCAGCTTTAGTTTAGCATAAAGACTGGACCTTTTGACAGAGCCATAGCAGCTGTATCCCATTTTCAGACTATATGCTAAGCTAATTGTCTGCTGGCTATAGCTTCTCAGATATGAGAATGGGAGCAATCTTCTCATCAAATTTGGCAAGAAACCAATTAAACATATTTCCTTCAAGCGTAGGTCATAGAGGGAACATCAAACATATTTTTTCAGTGACAACTCTTAAACTCTCATAATGACTGACACAGCGATACTGCTTTTATGAACAGGTTTTACTTAATTTAAGTTTAAAGAACACAAAGAAACAACAATCCGGGTGATCAGTATTAGAAATCTGTGACACTCACATAAGACAGAGATCAAGTCACACAGTAAGGAATGTGAATGCATGAATATGCATATACGCAATATTACATCAGCTCATATTGGAGAATGTGTGTGTGTGTGAGAGAGAGAGAGAGAGAGAGAGAGAGAGAGAGAGAGAGAGAGAGAGAGAGAGAGAGAGAGTTCAGGGAAACTCTACCCCGTGCCACAGTGTGACAGCATGGATCAGGTTTACTTCTGTTTGTTCAGTGGCCATCCAGAAATATGACAGGAATCTGAGAACAGCAAGCTACCAAGGCTGACTGAGCTGAATCTGCAAGCTTCTTCTGAGAGACAAATGGACAGAGGGACAGACAACCAAACACACACATCTTCAAAGAAAGAGATGTGTTAAATTCTACAGTGTATGTCACCATTTCTTGTAATGTCATCAAATGTAATAGTCGCAATTTATTTTTTCAGTTGGGTGAAACGTTTTAAGCTCTGCAGTACATGTAAGAGAGTGTATGTTTGTGTGTGTGAGTGCTGTAAGTGTGTGGGAGTCTGGTGCATCCTTCCCGGATGGTACGTCTCACTGCTGGTCATTATTACAGTCTGTCTTAGTAATTAAGAGGAAGACAAAACAATGTGAGGAGCATTTTAATGCTGTCAGGTGTGGCTCCTGGGGGTCGGACACTTCCTCCGAAGTCTGTCAATCTGGTGTTCAGTAGGAAAACCTTATTCTTTAACTGGGACAGTAAGGTATCAGTAATGCTGCAATTTGACAAAAGTTGAGCTGATAAAAAAGCATGTGCATCTGCATGTGTTTTTAGAGATATAATTATATGATTTATTTATTTTGGAGAGGTTAAAAGGGCTTCAAGAGCCTCTGTAGTTATAAGGAATACCAGAATTATCAAATCAATTGTAGTAATCTATTGAGAATGGCTGATAAACAGGGCTGGTCGAACTAAAAGCAAGTGTGGGAAAAAAGGAAACACTTCACTCAAGACCAAATACCCAGAAAGGATGTTTGGGTTTTTTTAACGGTATGAGGAAATTAAGGGTTAACCACAGTGGGTTGACTTCTCAGGTGGTTCCATTTAGCAACCAATCCAATTTGTGTGCTTTGTTTTAAAAATGAATATGTGTTTTTATGATATGCTCATACATTATTAATTAATAAACTTCAAGTAGAATTTCTGTGTGAAGATACCATTAGTTTTTCTCAAAATTAGGGGAGAAATGAAACAGGTTTAACACAGTAAAATCAAGGTGTTGTCAAACTTGTTTTAAATCTGTGATACTCTACAGATAATCTATGATTATTACGATGGATGACAAGGAAACCAAGAGCCTAACTGTCAAACAACTAGGACCCTGGAGATAACATCAGCTGTTTGTGAACACCAGGCCAAAATAAAAGCATCCAGGGGTCAGTGGACGGCCGAAAAGAGATCACAGAGGGCAATGCCAATCTTTGTTCTGACTGAACAAAGATTGACCATACTTAGGTCATGTTATGCCAAATTTTCTATCTCTCTCACAAGTGAGAAAACTCCTTCCACTGAGGAAGACCTTGAGATGTGGTTGAAAGTGCTTGAAAAAGCATTTTGTGGAACTACTGTTTCATAGGTAACGCTTATCATTCAGGATCGGAACCAGAAGAATGTCATCACAAGGCAATGTAAATGTGTCTTTGACTTGGCTCGCACAGTGCACCAAGAATAAAAACATACACAGTATGTTAAAAACACACTTTTCTCAGAGGTGGACTGCACGGCTGTCACATTCATATCAAACAGAACGTCTTATGTAACAATAACGAGAATTAATGTAGTTATTGGGACATGCAAATCATTATACCAAAGCATGAAGGGGGGTTTTCCCTAATTATGGCCCTTATATCTGATTACGAGAGCAGGGTTAATAAGCAGCTGCTGGTACAGTCGTTCCAGAGCGAAGTCTCACACGGGAGAGACAGAAATTAAACATGACAAATGTTCCACACGTTTTGATTTCACTGCAGACTCCTCAACCTGATACCCGGGCACCCCGTGAGTTGTATGTTAAGTCAATTTCTCAAAGTCTGCTGCTTTAAGATTCTGTGCACACAAGTCACCTCATACCAATAACAATCAAAGGGGCTAATGCTTGATTTTGATGAATCTAATTTAAAACCTGAAGAGGTAGTGTAGGTCTGAAATTGAAGCCAATCTATAAAAAAGACTGACTGACTTGATTAGATTAGCTGGGTGTTGGACATACTGGTTGGACATTTATATGCAAATCTTTTCTTGGAAATATAATCCTTTCTTGGCCCCCTGGAAATACTGCCATGTGCAGGTGTTGTCTTTGTAAGTCCACGTGTGCAAGCATGCGTCCTTGCTTTGTCGTCAGCGTTGGACATTACCTATCATTCACAGACGTCTATGCTGCCGGTCAGCTGAGTACAGTGATAGTGTTTTCTCCTCATCTCCGTGGGTGGTTTTTGTCTGGATTTTAAAAGACATCTGTTATGAAGTGCAGTAGCATTCCTCTTAACCCTGAAACCATGATAATAACCCTCTGCCTGTCAACAGGAGATCATCTACCAGTTGAGGGAAGATGGTTGGTAGACTAGGTGGGTGGTGGCTGTGGTGCAGTGCTGACATTTATTCACATTCACACCTAAAGTGGAAAACAGGAGGAATAAAAAGATGGAGAGAGACAAGTTACATCACTGTTTTTATGTGCTAAATGCATTCATTAAGTTCAAATTGTTCCGGTCATGTCAATACTGTGTGTATGAGTGATTTCTCCACCACAAGCTGAAGAGAGTGCAGGGTAATGCACGGTACAGGAAATCACTTAAAGTAACATGAAATGGACGGGGAGGCTGATGGGGCTGACAGGCTGATAACAGCACAGCATGGTAGGGGAAAAGTGAGGGTGAAAAGGGTCAGAGTAGAGGGCTGTGCGACAACAAGATAGTTGTGATAGAATGTGAAATATTTCTCTTTGAGTCAGCCATAAAACTTTAAGAAAGGCAGAGGTGGAGGTTGCGTCAAACATTTCAGCTGTAATGGGTAATAAAATGGGCTCAGCCTCCATCTCTGCCAAAAATCATTGTCCTCATCCTCGGGGGAGGTGATGGGGAAGGAGTGGTCACCTTTAGTCCTGCTGCGAGAAATGACCCTAGGCAGGTACAGACTCAGGCATGGAAATTACAGGGCTTAAGATACCTAAGCCATTTACAGAGGCCCCAAAGGCCCCCTTAGCCCGTGTACAAGCAGCTCTCCCTATTCTAGTTTATTGACATTTGACTAGTGACTAACTGTATCTTATGTAAAATGCAAATTTTCCTTTTACTTATAAGTTATTGTTCAAGCAAATGTTTACCCAACATACAAAAAACACATTCTTACTGTCCTGTAGTGACGTCTAACCATACAGATTGCTTTGGTTTTATTTGCCCGATCTTTAAGATATCCCTTCACCTCAGTACAATGGAGGTATGTGGAATTTTGTTTATGGTGCTTATAGTGTTGGAAAATTCCACTTAAAAAACAGCAACCACATCTTTTTCTATAAAAAATATGGTAAAATATTGGGGAGAGGGCAGTAATCTCAGAACCAGGTAACTTGAAATCTGGACAAGTCAAACAAAACTTTTGTATGGCTGGATACCACTAGGAGGAGACTTCTTGAGACCATATAACTTATAAAATAAGAAATAGCACACAAATGTTGTCTTACAATTGAAAAGTTGAATTCATAAGAAATAAAATGCACTCTTGCTCAATTCAATACACCCAGGTTTTTTGCTTCTACAGCCTTATTCAGTCTTGTATGTTGGGCTGGGTACCAAATTCAATGCTTTTTAGGCACAGACGGATTTGCCTCCTTAGTATCGAGTATCGAAAAAATTCAATTTCATTCATTCAATACCAAATTTGCAATACCAAAGGTGTAAATCTCATCAGCGTCAGTGAGCCAATAAGCATGAAGCGTACTTCTACCAAGATCTAATAATGCTGCTGATTGGCTGTCTAACGTTACACACTGCGAGGCAGGCAGGAAAAACTCTACATTACGCACAGAGACAGGGCTCACGTTGTAGGAGTGGAAAAATGAATAAAAAGATTTTGTGCCGTAATGTTGTAATTTTTGTTAAAATTGATGTTATAATATTGGTAAAGAAAAAAAGTATTGTTCAGGAACCGGTATCAAAGTCACAGTATTGATATCGGTTCCGGTATAGAAAACTTGAACGATACCCAGCCCTACTTGTATGACCACTGGCTTATGGTGGCTAATGTCAAGGCTGTTTTGTAACTGGCATAACTGAGTCTGACTCTTCTCGTGCTACTATAACTGTGTGTTAAGACAGAATGTGAAGCAAAGTTTTATGGGTGGCACGATTGCATACAAAGCAAATGTAAAGAGGCAATCATATACAAATTTGCCTGGGGTGGTACGAAGTGACACAAACACAAGTCCGTACAAGTTAAAAATGTTTCAACGTCAGTGGAAAATTCTCACATATTCCGGCATATATTATGAATGTTTCATAAAAGTACATAGATGAGAGGGAAAAGGAGATAGACCGGAATAAAATAACAGAAAGAAACAGAGTTTCTGGTAAGTTCGGAGTTCAGTTAGAGGCAGAGCTGAACACAGACACACTCCCACAGACACTTCAGTGCGCCTGTTGCTAGCAAAGCTAATATCTGTAGCAGTTAATGCAATAAAGTAATTTTCACTTTTTTAGCAAAAGTCTAGGTGTTGCCTTTTTACAATGCTACCTGAAAAACGTAACGTATCAAACAATGTCTCTGCCATTGTCAGTCAGGGAACTTGTTCTTCTTGTAAATAGTAAATTACATTTCCTTTTACACGGTCATGGTCATGACGCCATCGTGTCATGTGAAATAACAGGTCCAAGCCAAATACCAACTAATCACATATATGCCCATGCTCAAAGGCTCACTCATACATAACCAAAGTCCTCTGTGCAATCTCGGCTCAGAGGCCTCTCCACGATGAGAAAAGTTCATGCTGTCGTTACATGAATTACTCACACAGTACGTATATGAGTAATAGATGTAGTAAAGAGAAGGTTCAGATAGAGAAACATTACAGAGGAAGAGTAGGAGGTGGAGGAGAGGAAAGCTGAATAGAAGGTGATGAATGAGATGACTGAAGGCAAAGAGAAAGAGCGAAAGAGAGAAGTGGATTTTAAATTACATGGTGGCTCATGTCAGCATCCGTAATTAGCAGCTTGGTCAGGTGTGATGAGTGGGACTGGAAGCATGAAAAGAAGGACAAAACAACACAAAAACCAAGGAGAGTGTATGAGGAACAGAATCTACTTGACACAATGGCAATGCAATTTGAAATTCCCTGAAGTGGAGAAAGTGAATGAAAACAGTATGCATGGCAAATTCTTGCCTCTGAATGGAAGTGAGCTCACAGACACGCAAACATGGCTGTGGTTTGCAGTTTGTCGCGTGTCAAGTGGGTGAATGACAAGTCTAAAAAATTCTGACAATTCTTAAGGTGGCTGGCGGCCTGCCAAGTTAAATGTTGCTTTTGGTGAAAGGAGCAAGGGGGGGAGCAGACCAGGGTGAATGCTGGGTAACAGATAAACTTACAGCATGATACAAGTAGCTACACATTTTGACCCCCACTGAGCAGTACACAAGGACAGCTGGACACAAGTCTCCGGAAATAAGAAAACGCAAGATTAAAAACACGTTCCTGCAACACAGTTCCTATCATTCATCTGGATTTTAAGTGATGGCACAGTTTCATGTTGTAGCTCTCTCTCTTGCACTCCTCAGTAGCTGAGCATTTATGATGTAAAATATTTTTTTTTAAATGGGATACACATTTTCAGGATACAGTATATGAGCACAAACACAATAAGGATTTTTTTAAATATAAGAATGATGGCAAATAAAGCAAAAAAGGAATTTGATAGTTCCAGGTTGTCAAATGTGAGAATTTGCTGCTGTTCTTTGGTCTTACATTGTAGTTAAATATTTAGGTATCGGGCTGATTTGATGACATCACCTTGTGCTCTAGGATATTGTGATGTGACCAAACAATTAATTGAAAAAAGATTCCGCAGATGAATCAATAACAAAAGCAATCATTAGTTGAAGCCCTAATTGCAACCGAAAGTCGTCGTCATCGATACTCTATTTTTATGATTTAAAAGAGACTTGATTACCTCCTTTTTGTGGTAGATTACACGTTCCAAAATAGCAGAGTTATCAAGCATTACTCTGACAAAAAAAATTAAATAAAGAATAATTTTGTTTTACCTCTCTGGTAAGACTCTCTGGAGCTCAACATTAGCAAGTATCTGTATCAGTTAGTCAAACAGGCTGAAATATTTCGGTCTGCAGCTGTTGCAGTGAGGAAGAGTTGGATATTGAATATCTTCATATTCAAGAAGTGTCACTTTACAACCTGCATTTTAGTCATTTTAAACTGACCATCTAATTGAGCTGCAGAGCACACAATAAATAATGGATTGCATTGCATTTTTGCACTATGATGGAAGATTAAGTGTCAAGATCAAGAGTTGTTATTTCAGGAACTGTCTCCATGTCTATATGTAGTTTATGTTGTGACAATATGGTGTGCTGCATTTAATCCTGGAGGCAAACAAGACCTCCTTTGACATATCAGCTTAAACTGAATTGAGGTCTTTAAAAAAAAACAAAAAAACTTTCCAAACCTTGCTTTACACTACACAAGCACCAAAATGACCTCATCTCCTCTGTGGTGGGGCCTTGACTTCCGAACACAACATAGAACTTGACTTTTACAAAAATAAAGTGGATGACTGTCAGAAAATGAATGTATATGACTAATCCGGACATAGCTGTGTGACAGACAGTGCCACTTTACAACCTGCATTTTAGTCATTTTAAACTGACCATCTAATTGAGCTGCAGAGCACACAATAAATAATGGATTGCATTGCATTTTTGCACTATGATGGAAGATTAAGTGTCAAGATCAAGAGTTGTTATTTCAGGAACTGTCTCCATGTCTATATGTAGTTTATGTTGTGACAATATGGTGTGCTGCATTTAATCCTGGAGGCAAACAAGACCTCCTTTGACATATCAGCTTAAACTGAATTGAGGTCTTTAAAAAAAAACAAAAAAACTTTCCAAACCTTGCTTTACACTACACAAGCACCAAAATGACCTCATCTCCTCTGTGGTGGGGCCTTGACTTCCGAACACAACATAGAACTTGACTTTTACAAAAATAAAATGGATGACTGTCAGAAAATGAATGTATATGACTAATCCGGACATAGCTGTGTGACAGACAGTGCCCCCCCCCCCCCCGCGCACACACACACACACACACACACACACACAAACACACACACTCTCCAAGGAGGAGTCATGGTGCAAAGGGGAGGAGGGGAGGGGAGCACAACAAGAGGAAAAGGGAGTGTATTTCTCAAAACACACACCTTCCCTCCTCCCATGTAAGAAGCAAGAGGAAGACTCACACACTCGAGTTTTCAGTTGTGCGGCCAGTCACACACAGGTTCACAGGATACTGAGGTTGGGTGAGAGACTAGGAGAGAGAAAGAGAGAGAAAGAGAGGACAAGAGACAGAGGACAGCCACTAGTTGCTCATAGACACTCAAGCTTTCAAGGAGAGCACTGATAGCCTACCATATGTGTGGCTCCTCCCAAGGCTTCACAGTAAGTGTGCATCTTTTTCAAATAATTTAAATTATACTAATGTACTACAGATCTTGTGCTAAGTATTCATATTATTTACCAGTATGAACTAGAGTTAAGTTTTTTTTTTTTTTTTTAGTAACTTATTCATTCACATTTTATTTTTGCATTACAACACTGTCGCACGGAACATAATGGCAAAGTAAGGTAAGGACTGCTTTCTAGAGTTGACCTGTTAAATGTTGTCCTGCGAGCCACACAGCTGTGTGCCTTTGACTCATGTCTTGATTTTGAGAATATATTTTCTGCCGTGTCACTGGGGTTCGATGGTTTCGGAGTGAGCTGTCACACTTGTGATAGTCATTCCGAGTCAGCTGTGGTGACCACACTTCAGAGAAAAATAGGGGGAAACGTCGTCCATAAATCTCGTCTCTCTGCACTTTTATCTACACTCCTTTTGTCCCAAAGAGTAAGCTGAGATATTTGGTTATTGCTGCAAACGTGCATATATCTATTTTAGTTTACTGTGTGAGCTTCAAAGGATTTTTAAATAATTAACACTACTTTTTTTTTTTTTTAAACATCAAAAGGGGAAATACAGTCTTTCCTTTTTAGGCAGGTTAACTAAATATTTGTTTATACGTGATTGTATAGGATTACATGCCATAAAAGCTTCCCTCCAGTCTTCATTTCAGTTTTGAGTTGAGTTTGGTCATTAGGAGGTCACATGAGAGTTTCCCAAATATTACCAACCACAGACCTTATCTATCGCTATCTCAGAGGCAAACTGATGAGCCTGAAAAAGGAAGTTCTGTGGGGGCACATCTGAGCATTGTCTTGTAATCACAAGTCTTCTATCTTCTTCTCTTTCACTATTTGACCGTTTCATCCCATCAGCTGGGGCACTCTGCCTTTGTCAGAGCTGAGGTGCCCGACAACAATCTTCCTGAGAAGAGAGTGATAGACAGTAAGGAACAGACAAAAAGAAAGAGACTTTAGACCTGGCTGAGAGCCAAGTCAGTCAGTTCAGAGGAAGTCTGTGCGATTCACTGGGAGCGCTGATTTCCTTGTGAAAGTGGTGCTGCTACGGGGGCTGACGTGCACAGGAACCTCCCTTATAGCCCAGGGGTTATGATTTGGAGAGTCACAGGATGTATGGGACAGTGGGGGCAATGGGGCAGCAAGCACCAAAGTTCCACTTTGAAGTTTGTTTGTCCGGTAGTTGCTGTTGATGGGAAAGTTAGATTCTCCGCCACTTCTCCTCCTTAACATCCCTGACTTGCCCCCTGCCTTCTCTGTGTCACATCTCGCACTCTGGAATCTAATTTTAGCTCCATTCAAAACTTGACTTCCCTTGTTACCTTAGCTGCTGCTTGAATTGTCTGTGTTTTTATCCCTTATATTGTGACATAAAAGTAAAAGGTAAAAGGAAAAAAATGTGTCTTTGGTCAATACTCCCATCGCCAGAATCATCTGTTTTTTGTTTTTTTTAGATATGGAATGACAGACATTACTTTATGTCTCTATGTTTTCTGTAGGCCTCCTCCTCTCCGTGCACCACAGCCATGTTAACCCCAGTAAGCTCACCGCAAAGCACAGGGGTCATCGCAGCAGCGATGCCAGAGACACAGGATGCAGACATGACATCACTGAGCGAGGCAAACTTTGAGGAGAAGTGCACTTATATCGTCAAGGACCAACATCTGGAGGAAGAGTCCGAAAACAACAGCAAGACACGAGCTGAGAGATCCTTACCCAGAAACCTGGCGCTGAAACGCGGCCACAACTCGGCAGAGGTATGCAGTAAAGCAGATCTCCCTTTTTTGTGTGTGTCATTCAAATTGTCGAGTTTTAAGGAGTTCTTACAAAAACCAAAGCAGGAAAACGATGCAGAAAAACGATCCCAATACATCTAAATGGTACTGTATGTAAGCATGGACTGCAGTTGTTTATGTTTTGTGTAACTGCCGACAGATTACGTCACTCTAACATCCTTCCATCCACTCATCCATCCTGAGGAGGGAAGTACTTGACATGTTGTTGTCTAATTTCAGCCTTTCCTCTCTGCTATGTATGTGTTGGGGCAGAGAAGGAGAAAGGCAAGCCCCTCAGCACACAGCCTGAGATCTCTATGATTAGTAGCTAGTACTGCCTCAGATTCCCAACCCTTTGTTCCAGCACACAATTACACCGTAAAGCAGAGTCCCAGCACCGGCACCCACTTTATGGATTACACCATAAACATCATCCGGATTAAATGCGTCAGTTAAAGTGAGTTGAAGAGGAGGATAGGTTATGTTTAACTGGATGGACTAGGAAATTACAGATAGTGAGATAAATACACGATAGAAGATTAATACAGTGCACTATCGATGAAAAGGAAACATTAGCTTCCCTTAGGCAAGATTAGGGTTGAGCCTCTGTAGATGAAAGATGATTGTCAGGCGAGATCAGAGGAAGTAGCCTCGGCGTCTGCAGTCAAATACCTGTACTACCACTTTGACCTTCTAATAAGGTCTGTCTGGAGTCTGGTTGACACCAAAGAGCAGGATACTTTACAGTAATCTGTGACACAAGGACACCTCAAATAGAGCAGTGTGATGAACGCGTGGGTATAACTAGCTGGACAGACTGGAGATAAACTCTATGGCTAAGCATGTAGTGGTTGATCCAGCTACATACACCAAGCCAGTATTGTTCCAAGATAAAAGAGAGACTACATTACAATTGCTTGGGGGGACTTGAGCTCAAAGTGCAGTTGACTGGTCCGGGTGTGCCCATGACACCTTATCCTCTCTCTCACACCCTGGAGGCTCGAGACACAGGGCTGAGTTTTACACCTGCGGGTAGCAGAACAAGAGTGGTGGTTACATTTTAAAATGGTGGAGAAACTAAAGATAACGTGGGCGACTGGCTCATGAAATATTCAGCATTGCTTGGTTGCTTAATTCCTTTTTCTAGAGATAGCAGTTTTCCAGTGAATTGACCCGATCCCTTTTGTTAATGACCAAGAAACCAGCACAGGGTGCAGAGTCAGATAAGAAGGACTGTATTCCCAACAATGGGAATGTTTTTCAGCTCTGAGTGCATCCGGCTGCTTGCTCAGGCCTCCAATTTGTGTGCCACTCTGTTGTTTGACGATTTCATGTCCTCCTTGTTAAACAGGTGCTTGGGGTGACCAGTAAGGAACTGATTCCTAAGGGAACACGTTTTGGCCCTCTGGTGGGTGAAAGCTACACCAATGAAACACTGTTGAAAGACGCTGACAGGAAGTACTTCTGGAGGGTAAGTAAGCTGCATGTCACTTTCTGGATTTGAGCGCTTGTATGTGAAATTTGTGAAACTTTGTGCGTGTCAAAACTGTGCACATCCTGTATCTGGAGACGCTGCTGTGGCTGTGGCATGGCACGAGTTAGCAGTTGTGGTGAAAGGTCAGACATCCTATGAAAGTAACAACTTAGTCTGCCAATGCTTGGTTACCTTTAAATGCGACTGGATCATATGGGTTTAAATGTGCATGCACTGTAAATGTGTGTTTGCCAGTTCTCTGCATGGCTGCCTGAAGTCACACACACAGCTGTTTGGTTTCAGTGACGCAGCGGTTGTCCTCTCTCTCTCCGCTTCTCTCGGCAGCGGTATCGCTGCCAGTAAATACACCATACACATGTCCGCGCTTCTCAAGACTCATAAACTCTCACACTGACTAAGCAAGGAAGTGGCTTTGAGCCTGAGAACTGTTATGTTACAAATCAGCAGCATCTTCCATTACACACGAGCGCCTGTGTAATTCTACAGTTTAGAGTCAGCAACCTTGAAATCATGCAACCCCAACCAAAAATTGCCACAGCCATAACTCAAGTGACAGCACAGCCTCAAAGAGCAGATAGCAAAAATATTTTTTTTATAGGCTGAAAGGCTATGTCATCACAAAGACGATAGGTGAGAGTCGTAGTGGGCGAGATAGTATACTCTATACTACAATCCAGTCATATGGTGAAATTCTTATTCACGGTTGCTTTCATCACTCTATGACTTGTGTGCCGCAAACACAGGCAGCACCTATCTCACATGAAAGAACACACATTATTTACCATAAAAGCTTTAGGAAACCTGTGATATCATAGTTTCTGATTCAGGGCATGTCATCATCTACTGACTTCTTGTCATATCTCACAATGCAGGTCTTCTCGGAGGGGCGTTTACATCACATTGTGGATGGTTTGATTGAGGAGCGGAGCAACTGGATGCGTTATGTCAACCCGGCCTGTACTGTGGAGGAGCAGAACCTGGTTGCCTGCCAGAGTGGTTTGGACATCTACTTCTACACCATCAAACCACTTCAGCCGGGCCAGGAGCTTCTGGTGTGGTACTGCCCTGAATTCGCCCAGCGCTGTAACTACCCTCCACTGGGCCAACTCGCTATGGACAGTGTTGGTAAGTGTGTGAATATCCATTTCTTATATCTTAACTTAGTGTTTTCTGGACACCTTAAGTTAACAAGAACCATTCCTGTGCCCACGCTTTGAGACACATCTGTTATTGTGGAGTAAAAAGCTCCCAATCAAAGTGCCCGGCGACTGACACACTCTTTGTGTGCGTGTTTAAGAAGTTACTATGTCACACCCACGGCTCTTTTGTTAAAGCAGGACACAAAGGAGGAGAGTAGAGTCCTGAAAGCAGAGAGGGTCTGTCTGCCAGGTATAGTACCTGTGTAAGATGAGACCAATTTCAGGACTATAGGCAATGTTGCAGTTTCCCTTTTTTAACTCCACACAGAAACACAGCTGGCAGCTCTTTGACACACAAAGCATTCGGCTTTTCATTCACAAACACAAAGAGTGCACATGCCAACAGAGAGACCGCATGCACACACCAAAATACTCTTACTCGTACAATTTACACGCACGCTCACACACACACAGAGGCTGCCTGAGGTGCTAACAGCATTCTGGCACGACTCCTCTTATTTATTTGGCTCTTACAGAGGAAGAGAGATAGGAACCGCTCCAGTGACTACTTGAACTTCCTGACAAGACGACCCGTTGACAGATTGATATCTCACTGAGTGTTGGCTGTTTGTTTGGTGAGAGCTGGCCTCTTAGGAGAGGGGGAAGGGTAACATGGGGGAACACACAGTAGATAAAGGTTGCTCTGTGTTTGTTGATGTTAATTGTGTCCAAGAGTAGGTGAAATGTGCATGCATACTTCTGTATTTCGTATTCCTCTGTTGTCAGCTTGCGTCCTATGTCTATGCAGGAGCAGAATCTCTCCTTGTGACTTCCTGGATAGAAAGTGGGAGGATTTGCTCAGATGAATTACAGCTTTGGATTTCATAAAGTTGACCTGTGTGTAGACTTTAGTGGGAAATAAATAGTATTCATAGGTCAGTTATTGTGTTTACGGGTATATATTTTCCACTCCATCAAGCATCTTTAAAAATGATTCATATTGGGTGAAGTCTGTAGTTCATGTCCTACTTGTGGTGGAAAATACTGCCCAGCATTCTAATGTAAATAACATACATTAACCACTAACTCTATGCTATCTGTATCCTGATCAGACGTCTATTGTTTCACATGTGGTGTCCACTTTCATAGAGTGCCACGGCAAGTCTGGGAGACAGGCAAACACACCTTATATAAAACACACACACACACACACACACACACAAACACACACACACACACACACACACACACACACACACACACACACACACACACACACACACACACACAGCATAAAGCTTTGGTCTTGAGGTCATACCTTTGAAAGTAAAGATACACAGTGATTTCAACAAGGAACTCATGTGCATGATCACTTTAATGTCATGGGGGTATGTGTGACTCAACTGAATAATGATGATATTGTTACTGAAAGTCTAAAAATGATTTCACCTGTTTCTGATGTTATGTCCCACTTTATTTGTCCCACAGATCAGAGTCAAGCTCAGAAAAAGACAACAGAAAAACGAGGACACAGTGTCTCTGAAATCCTCCGAGACGAGCCGTCCAAATCCCTGACTACCTCCCCCAGACGTCTGGATAGTCCCTTGTCTCATGCCAACCTCCCAGCAGTTTTTCCCCTGTGCCCCCGTGTTGTCTACCCAATCCAGCCCAACTCAGAATCCATCCATGGCCACAGATATGCAACTCTACCACATCTGCCATCCGGTAGCCATCCAGCTGCCAAAAGACCAGCTCTAAGTGGTCCTGTCCCTTCCAGTTTGCACTTCACCTTTCAGCACAGTCAAGGCCCTGTTATAGCGAAACCTTACCAAGAGCCTTCTGTGCCTGATCGAGTTCATCCTGCACTGAGGCATTCTCCCTATCTACTGCCTAACTACTCGCTCGGTCTTAACAGCATTCTACCTCATTCATACCCACTGTACAGAGATCGACTGAAACCTCACTTAACACTCTCATCTAATTTACTGCCTTATACACACTTCCAACCTCTGGCCAACAGACACAAAGAATTGACACTTGCACTATTCGACACCAAACAAGACCTCATTCTTTCACCAACCAGTGAGAACAGAGAAAGGACAAACTACCTCAGAATCCCCTCAGATACCCTCAGAGATTTCACACACTCTCCTCCCAGCAATGTCCAAGCAGACCTCACTGTACCCACCACGTCCAGTGCTTCATCCATGGTCACCTCACACCGCAGAGCACTGCTCTCTCTTGCGCCTGGAGGACGCTCACCACCAGTGGGCATGGCTGCCTTTTCAGACTGCCTCCCTTCCAAACCCACCTCTGCCACTCAGAGCAATACTGAGGATGCAATGGACCTCAGGAAGATCAGAGGTGGGCAGGTTATTGGCTTCAAGACCCTGTCTTACCCCCTCACCAGGCAGAATGGAAAGATTCGGTATGAGTGCAATGTCTGTGGAAAGGTCTTTGGGCAGCTGTCCAACCTGAAGGTTAGTTCCTCTTCATCATATTTGTAAAGAAGGGTGGGGAAACAATGCCTAAACACAATGTAAACTGACCTGCACAACATTAAAAGTGGCTAGAGAATGTTAGAATTTACCAGCCACCATGGTTTCTTGAATTTGACGGAATTAATAAATGTACGGTAAATACTAAATTCTGACATGTTGTCCTCAGGTCCATCTGCGAGTGCACAGCGGAGAGCGTCCCTTCAGGTGTCAGACCTGCAATAAGAACTTCACTCAGCTGGCCCATCTGCAGAAACACTACCTGGTTCATACAGGAGAGAAGCCTCATGAATGCAAGGTATGACTATATCTTAAATTAAAGAAATAGTTCGACATTTTGGGAAAGATTTATACCATTGTGACGACTGTATGGTAAATATGTGTTTGTAGCCAGCAGTCAAGGGTTACAAAATCTGCCTACCTTCACCTTTAAAGCTCACAAATTAACATGGTATATCTTGTTTGTTTAATCCATACAAGAATTCAAGTGTAAAAATGTCAATTCGCCGTTTAACAATGGGTTATTTTTTTATTTCTTGGCCCTGACTTCATGGAGTCTCCTGGCCAAGAAATAGTTCAGCACATTAATCCCCCATAACACCACAGCTAGATGTTTTTACATTTACAACAAAGCACGTATAACTATTGCTTTAATGACCATAAATCATCCTCAAATATTTCATCCCCTTACGCTATCAAAACTAGAGGTATACTGTTACAGATCTAAAAGATTCTAAAACATTTTCTCCTTGGCTGTTTTGACACAGGTGTGCCATAAGCGATTCAGTAGCACTAGTAACTTGAAGACCCACCAGCGTCTACACTCAGGTGAGAGGCCCTACCAGTGCAAGCTCTGCCCAGCCCGCTTTACTCAATTCGTCCATCTCAAGCTCCACAAACGCCTCCACACTGGAGAACGGCCACACAGGTGTCCTTGCTGCCCCTGTGCCTATCTCCACTACTGCAGCCTCCAGGTGCACCTCCAAGGCTTCTGCCCTCTCTCCCCTGCGGCATCTCATAGACACTCACCGGAGGAGCTACACCGAGTCAATGCGGAGATTGAGAGGTTTGATATTAGCGAGGCGGCAGAGCAGCTAGAGGCCATGGCTGCAGAGGCCGAGTTGGACAAGGGGAATGTTACTGACTTAATAAAGAAGATGGAGACTCATTCCTCTGGCCCCCACGATGACGAAGACGGGGAGACTGAGCTGAGCAACTACACATCAGCAAAGGAGTGTTCTGCCGTTCAGCTGCATCATGCCAGCCCTCTACCTCTGCATTCAACCAGCATCAAGCTGGAGTCAGGCTGCATATCAGAACCCTAAGACAGCCTTGCTAATCCAGCCATATAATCCTTACAGGTCAACTCAGCAGCTGTCTGTTACTGCCCTATTTGAAGCAAAGCCTTATCTCAATCATGGATTGCCTACTCTATGCTCTACACAGGCTGTAGCATGTGAAGAATCAAGACTTTATCACCATGGCCTGGGACCAGTGGCTTGATTGATTTACATCATTGTTAATTTATTCTGTTGCTAACATTAATCTTAAATGTAAATTTGGGACATTTTCTGCAATTTTGTTTTTGTATCTCTGGAACATCTTCATGGAACAACAACTAAATGTGATTTTGCATAAACAAAGCTTGTGGTTAATTGCGTGAGAGTTTCTGTTTATTTGTTTGTGCGTATTTAAGCCACCTATTTAAAGTGTCAATTACTGTACAGGCATGACTATGTAGTATTGGTGTTGAAGTGTTAACACAGATGAAACCTCACTTGTTTGCATGTAATGTATATACTCGCCTTTGTGTGTGTGTAGTGTGCTAATGCGGTGACGTAGATAAACATCCTGTTATGAGTCCTGGGACACTCACCACCAGTAAGTGTCAACCCTTCACCCTGGAAAAAAAAAACACAACTAAATTATTTTTTACTCTCAATAAGATCCGGCTGCTAATTTTGTACATGTACTTCCATATTTTAGTTTCAGTATTAATCAGATGACAGACAATAAACTAACCACCGATGACTCTACAGTTTATTCCGAGACATAAACCCAGATGTTACATTATTTCTGAGTATACTTTTACAGATAACTGTATGATAACATTTACCAACCATATATCTTAGAAAAATGTAGGAATGCTTCACAGATACTACATGAAAATAGCATAACACATTGGCATGCTCTGTGACTTTCTGTGCAGTGTGTATGTTCTGTGATCCTCACATTACCACCCATTTATTAGACAAATTACAACATACAGAGCATGCATCATCAATGCTGATGACACTCCTGATCACAGCGTGCCTTCCAGCTTCTAGTGCTGTATAATTCTTGGGAAAAAAAAAAAAAACAACAACACAGAATCCCTGCGAACCCAGGACCAAGGCCCTGACCTAGTGACCTCCCTATACTGGAGGAAATTAAAACTGTTATCAAGTCTATCACAATGAAATAAGTAAGATATGCATTCAATGAAACATTAGGGTATTTATAATTAAAATAAGTGGAGGGAGGTTGGGGAAGAGGTAATGTTTCCAAGGTGGAGGGAAGGTGAGCTCTGTAGTCACAGTTACAGTGGATGGTCGGTAAACTGATGCCCCTTTAAAACCGCGCAGTGACGTCACATATTTTTGACGGTGGGGGGGGACAGGCAGCGGGAGAAGAAGGGAGCAGCAGCAGATGTATCCAGGGGGAAGGATGCCCAGGATAATGTCACCGCTGTATCCACTCTCTCACCTATCCGTATCATGATAAACGCTGCTGGGGCGGTCGCACGCAGGATGCCGTCGGCGGTCCGGCGGAGCGGATGCTGGATAGCATGGTGCCAGGCGGTCCTGCTCGGCGTGTCGGCGCTGGTTATCGTGGCCGAACGGACCGCTCGTAAGTGGGCTACCACCGCGCTAGCGGGCTGCTAGTTTGCTGACACTGAATATGAAAACAGCGCACGGGACCGTTGTATTTGTGTGGAGAATTTTCCGTGGCTTTAATGAATGAAAAAGGCTGTTGCTCAGCCATTGTGCTTCGTGCTGGAGCTTTCCAGCAGCAGCCGTAGTTCAGGTTACAATTCAAACGGTGACGCAATAGCACAGCCTTTACTATTGAATTGACAAACCTAACGTTTTATTTCATGCAGGGCGATGTGACATTGGCATTGGATAGGTCACAGCCGAAAATGATAACCTTCACAGTAAAAGGTTGTCCTTAATATAGGAGAATAATGCTCACCTTTTAGATTTCTCTCCTACCCACTCTCCAAAACACATTAGCGAATAGCCTATTATTATAATTATTACCAATGCTGTTGGTATTAGTATTAATGCACATCTGGAATCTGTATTGAAAATAGTGTGCACTCCCAGGTGGGACGATTCCCTGACTTAGCAGATCAGTGGGGAAAGGGCAGGACAAAGGAGAGACGAGGTGACTGGCTGTGTTCAAAGTGTGACTTTGCCTTCAGCAGCTATACCATTCCCACAAGATAAAAAAAACAAAAAAGACTGTGCTGCTGCTTGAACTGGGGTCAGCTTGTCACAGGAAAAATTAGACAGTAGTTAAAATTACCAGTGTTATTTTTTTCCACAGTGCAAGAGGTCTTAATTAAAGACACATAATTGCAGGCTGTGTTAAAGCCAGGAGTCAGACTCTGGCCTTTTCTTGGTGGAGCAAGTGTCATCTCATCAGAACAGCTTCCTCTCATATCAAGCTTTAGGATAATTCACTTGAACAAGGTGTATTTGCTCTTTCATTTCTCAAGGACTCTGCTGGCTTATGCAGCTTCTCAATAAATCCGGCTGGGTTTAATGCGTTACCTTTAAAAACTGCATGACTATATGATGAATCGGACTGTACTTCATCTTAACCTAAAACAAACACATCTCACTTAGAAACACAAAATACTTATACCACCTTGCATCTGTGTGTCTGTATGTTTGTGTGTTAGTGATCTACTGTATAGGGTTTTACCTTTGGAATGAGGAGACGCAGTGGGCGGGCCTCACTCTTGGACTCTTTCTACCGGGGACGGCAGTTCAACTGCTAAGTATGAAATGGTACTATGATGACGGTGATGACAGGCGATGCTACCTCTCTTTCATACACATACTGCACTTGGGCATCTTCAAAAGGTAAGCTCTCTGCAACTCCAGATGTTATATTACAACATATAGCATCATTTGTATACATAGAATATGTTGTTAGGATTTAATCCATTGTGTCCCCGTAGGAAACAAACCAAGTACACAGAAAGAAATATTCTGTAACTGAAACCTTCACCAGGAGGTTACTGTCACTTCCTCTGGTATCTTGTCTCCCTCTTCTGGCAGGTTCTGGGACTGCATGAGGTCTGTGTTGCACATGCAGGGCTCAGTGGCTGAGCTTGGAGCGGCTGTCATGCAGCAGGCAGATGTTGCTGCTCTTTGGTTGCTGGAGGCCCTCGTCCTCACGCTGCCTCAGAGCCTGCTGCAGGCATATGTCGTGGTGTCCACTGATGTGGGCATCATGTCCCCAGGTAAACTGATGTTAGCATGAAATATTGGCTCTGCATCTTGTTTGTGGCATGTCAGTTGTTGTAGACAGTGTCAGCATAAGAGATACGAGTTGTTTTTTTTCATACTTTCACCTTGTGTTTTTACCCTCAGTGGCCTATTGCTGTGGTCTGTGTGTGCTGTCTATTTCCTGGGCCCTGGTGCTGTACAGCAGAGCCTGCTGTCTGATACGACCGGGCCACCTGGCCATGCCTCCGGCAGCCCTGCTGTGCCAGCTGGTGTGGAGGGCAGGCATGCTGGGTGCAAGGGTGACTTGCCTCATGTTCTTTGCCAGGGTCTTTAACTGGTGGGTCTGTGGAGTAGCAGGTGAGCAGCAAGCTCCATGGGTGATTTTGTGTAGCTGACACTTAACGTCTGGCACCTTTTTGAAAGGAAGAGAAAGGGTGCAATGAAATGATAATATATTATTGCTCTATAGTAACATAGTACACAAATGCCAGTAGAGCTCAATGACTAATTTAGGTAGAGATTCTTATTAATTTATACTAAAGTTAATGAGCGATGTAATTATCCTCAGAGTGATGCAGCATGTCCTCTTAATCCAGTTTTCACTTGCCTCTTTGCATCAGCTTGATACACTGCATATGGATTCCCTATTGCGCTTGTACTGTATGTCCTCCTCTACTTTTACGTTGACCTCTAGGATTCCACTGGCTCACGGCCTCCTTCTGGCTGGTATCACAGCAACCGGACATCTGCACCGGCCCCTGGTGTTGGCGTGCCTTTAATGGCATTATGGGGCTAGTCCACATCTTCTTCTTCCTCAACGTCAAAGACGGACCCTCACGCTTCCGCATGGCCAGTTTTTATGCAGTAAGACGTGACTTTTCACTGCGATTGATTCTGGTGCCTGTTTGTAATGTTTTATTCTGCCTGTTTTCAGCACTGCCTCGTTGACTTACACACAGGGCAACTACACACACATAGATATACACACACAGGCAGACAGTTTGCATTGTCGTCCTCACCTCTGCTTGCCTAGCTTACAATGACATAAAGCTTTCAACAGATGACTGATGGTGTGACCTCTACTCCTTCAGTTCATGCTCGTAGAAAACGCCACTCTGCTGCTGGCCGCCTCCGACTTCCTTAGCGAGGCATCATGGGACAACATGACCCTTCCCACCACTGTGCTGTGTAGCTTTTTCCTCGGTGAGTCACTCTCTCTATCTGCGCTCCCTTTGTTGTGGAACAGATTTGTCTCTGATGTTTTAATGTTCAATGCTTATAATTAGACTAGTGACAAAACGTCCAATAGTTTCGGTGGTATCTTAGTAATTAAACCCCAATGGTGATTCAAATCTATTAAAACTAATTCTAAGTAAGGAAACCACAGCTATGGCATTACAAATAGTAATAGCCCTTTGAGAACTACTACTTGTTAAATAACAGAGATATTAGAAACACAATTGATGATATAGTGCAAGTTTACCATCCTAACAAAGACATTATGTGCAAAATATTTATATGTAGGATATTCAGATTTTTTTTGTCATTTTAGGTATAGTTGAACATGATAGTAAATAAACTGATCTTTAATGCATTGAAAATTAAGCAATCAAGTGACAGTGAGCTGTAAAATACCAAGTACAAGTATACTAAATTATGCTGAGTGTACTAAAGTCAACGGTTTCCTGTTCTCTGCTTCCCAGGCGCTACCTCTCTTGTCCTATACTACCGGTTCCTCCATCCCAAGTCAACAGAGATCAGCCAGGGTATGAACAACAACCACATGGGCAGCACATGTATAGATCGAGGGGAGTCATCCTACTCTCTCGGGGATAAAAGCCTTCCAGCTGCCTCCATTCAAAACCACGGCAGCTTCTCCCTCTCAGGTGTGGCTGGTTCTCTGCTGGAGCACCCAGGAGCCTGTGGGGGCCGGGGTAACAGCTCCTGCCCTTGCTACCACCACCACTGGCTCCTAATCCGCCTGGCTCTGAAAACAGGAGACCTGGGGAAGATCAACAGAGCATATGGGGCCGACGGAGCAGCAGCCATACTGGACATGGAGGAATATAACCAAGAGTTTAAGAGTAACGAGGGCATGACTATCACAGCAGGAGGCAGCTGTGGGGCAGTTTCCACTTCTGAGTCTCAGGGGAAAGGCCTGGCACCTCTCTCGGACTGCAAAGATGAGTTTCAGAGTGTGAGCGAGCCCACATCAACCGGACAACCGGAAGAAGAGGATGACAGTCTGGAGATGGAGAGCCCGATGGAGTCACCCACATCAGATTTCAAACGGAGCTCACCAGAGGGCAAGTCTGTGTTTGGAGACAGCCCCGAGCCGTACTTCTGCCCTACAGAGTCAAGTTCAACCTTATATTTCAGCGCTGATCCTCAGTCTCCCAGCAGTGCCAGTAACCCCCGTTTAGACCGGGACATTGGGGGTCTGGAACAAGGGGTGCGCCTCACCTCAATCCCCAGCGATCCAGCCCTTCACAGAGATATTCGTGGGCTAATGGGCCGAGTTGGGCCACGCTGCACTTCCACTCCTAAATTGGACACTGGAGCGCTGGACTCCCCATCTAGTGTCCCTCATTTCACAGGTCCCAGGAGGCAGCTTATAATGTCCCGAAGAGATGAAGACGATAACTTCTAAGTTTCTCAAGACAGAATCAGGGAAAAAGTAACAGCAACTTATCCAACATTAAAGGAAAATACCAGCTTTTTGGAAGGCTGCTTTTCCATCTGCTCAGTGCTGTAGGATGAGAAGGCTGCCAGAGATTTCACCTCTGTATGTCTACATACAGTATTTAGTACACTGTGGGGCGTAGTATACACAACATTTTGGGGATAATGCTAAGTGAACCTGTATTCTTCTCACATCATAACTATTTTCTAAAAGCAATGCTTTGCCCAAGTGCTGGACACACAGAGGTGAAACATTTAGCAGTGTTTTCATCAGACATGAAGATAATTAAAGAGCTAATTGGCCACAAGGGTGGTATATGGAGCTCAGACACACCTATCTGACTAAACTTTTTTTTCTATTGGTTTGGTAGCAATTAACTTAAAGGAACACGCCGACTTATTGGGAATTTAGCTTATTCACCGTAACCCCCAGAGTAAGACAAGTCGATACATACCCTTCTCATCTCCGTGCGTGCTGTAACGCTGTCTGACGGTTCCAGCATTAGCTTAGCCCAGCACAGATCCTGCAGGTAACTGGTTCCAACTAGCCTACTGCTCCCAATTGTGACAAAAGTGACAAAATAACGCCAACATGTTGTGATTTGTATAGTCACAGCGTGTACAAAAAACAACGTAACATGAGACACAGCCGTCTTCTAACAGTAAACAAACCGGGAACTATATTCTCAGACAGGCTTGCTGCGAGCATATCACTCCGCCCAAGTACTATATTCTTCCGCTTGAGAATATAGTTCCTAGTTTTGTTTACAGTTAGAAGACGGCTGTGTCTCATGTTACGTTGTTTTTTGTACACGCTGTGACTCTATAAATCACAACATGTAAATAGGAACATGTTGGCGTTATTTTGTCACTTATTCGGAGCAGTAGGATTACTGGAACCATTCACCTGCATGTTCTGTGCTGGCCTGATGCCGCTGGAGCCGTCAGACAGCGTTACAGCACGCACGGAGATGAGAAGGGTATGTATCGACTTGTCTAACTCTGGGGGTTACGGTGAATAAGCTAAATTCCCAATAAGTTGGCGTGTTCCTTTAAGCCTCAAGAGTTATGCTGTGCAACAAAAGTGAACACTGTTTCTACCAGATTGTTATAACATATTGAGGAAGTAGCCATGACTTTTATTAATAAAAGTCATTAGAAATATGCAGCTTTTTTATGATTTCAGGCAACTGATGGTCTTTATATTACATACCGAAACTGCTGTTATTCATGTTAAAAATTGCCAGCAGTAATGAGAACAGATCTTAAGGGGACAGGAGTGTCTGACCTCTGAATCTTTACTCTCTCAGCATAAGCCAGAACGTTGTTGGCTTCTTAAAAGCACAAGTATCTTCTATACCATACGTATATTGCTGTGATTTTTTGTTATTCCCATAAAAAAATCCCCTGTCCCATCATAGAATAATATACTGTATTTTTTGTATAATCATATTAACTGCCATCGCTTTGAGCAGGGCTAGTGTGCCAACCTGGCAAAAACTGTTTAATGTTTTATCTTTATTTACATGTTGACCATGTAATTGCTAACATGTCTTTTAAATTTACATTATGTTGGAGGGGGGGGATAATGTCTCAGGCACTGACTTTAAAAGCTTTCAAATGTCTATTGTGTAACAAAATGAAAGATGCTAATGAGGTACTTGTAGTGACTTTTTTATGTGCTCTGGATTGCTATTGCTAGGGCACAAATGAATTTTTGCTCATTACTGTTCTGTAAACGGTATGAAATCCACTAACAAAGCAGTGAAATGATGCTGGTTTTTCTCTTGAACCCAGGTGACTGCCTAGCCACTGGTGGCTTTAAATAAGCAATAAATAGCCGACATATTGGGGTGACTGAATACAAGTGTTTGTAATTATTTAAACGTTGTTTTTATGGTCATGGTATCAAAGTAAGTTGTTTTTAAGTCGAATTGTTGGGAATTGGGAAGAAGTATTCAGATTTTTTACTTGAGTAAAAGTAGCAAGTAGAAATACTCTCTTAAAGGTGCAGTAGGTAAGACTTATATAAAACTAACTTTCTGTCATATTTGCAGAAACTGACCCTATGTTCCAGTAGAACTACATGAAGCAGGTAATTTAAAAAATAAAATCTGGCTCCTCTGGCAGCCTGTAGTGCAATTTGCAAAAATCCACAGCTCCCTGTTCAGTTGCACCAATCAGGGCCGGGGGGGGGGGCGTGTCAATCACTGCTCATGCTCATGCTCATGCATTTATTCTCCCTTGTGGGGGGAGGGGCTTTTGGGCTTTAGCGGAAAGGGGGGAGGAACTGAGAAGTTGTCGATGTTCAAATGTTTTGGCTAAGTCCCGGATCTTCGCAATCCTACCTACGGCACCTTTAACAGGTTAAAGTCATGCATTCAAAATCTTACTTAAGTAAAAGTAATAAAGTATTACCATCAAAATATACTTAGAAGTAAAAGTACTCGTGCAGAATGGCCCATTTCAGAATTTTTTTTATTATGTTATAGTTATATACATAGGTTATAGGTATAGGTATGTTATGTTATAGGATTATAATTAGTAATGCATTAATTTGTACATTAATTTAATGTTGCCGCTGGTAAAGGTGGAGGTAATATCAATAACTGTATTGTGTTGAGTAGCTTAACCTATAATAATATATAATGTAGTTGATTTCTATTTTATATTAACAATCTAAACCTACAAACTAACTAAAGCTAAAGTGGAATTACTGAAGTTAATAAAGTAAATGTTATAACAGACGGAACTTTTTGTGTACATGGTCTTAAAGAAGGTATTTATGGCACTTGCCCTTTAAGAAGTCACGCATGCGCAAATCAGTGAGAAAGTTAACTGCTGAACTTCGTAGTCAGAAAAATTCTGATTTATAAAATAGCAGGGATAACACCATTGAGTTGACATGGCATTTCGCCGAAGAAACAAGAGTTACCCTTTCTTCAGCCAGGAATTCTTAATTCAAAACCATGCCGACATCGTCTTCAGTTTGGTGATTTTCATTTTGATTGGATTGATGTTTGAGGTGAGATGAACTCAGATTATCTTTTTCTTCCCTCGTCTCGCTCAGCTGTTTTAAAATGGCAAGCCCGCTGCTGCACATTCAAAGATGTAACTTTGTGCGAAGTGGAAACGTTAGGTCGAAACTATCTTTTGCTCTTTTTTTCTTTTTTAAATGTTTGCTTGTTTGTCTGCATCTGAGCTTTCTATCAGTGTAATGAGTTCCGTGGATATGATGGCTGCTTAATACCGCAGTTTTTTTTAACAAGTTTTGTTAACAATGAATGTTGCTCAGTTCGCAGTCAAAGTAGCGACGTATACTTTTCAACTAAGCAAGAAAGTTACAGCTGAAAACAGCTGTAACTGCACCTTTTACACGTTTATTGCTAGTTAAATGGTCAAAGTTTTCGGTGTCTTGCTCTTAAAACTTGAATTTCTAACGGAGTTTTAACCATAGACTGCGAAAAAAAGAAGACCTTTAACCGGGATACAATTGAAAACTCATCTGTTGGTATAAGTGGCTACTTATAAACAACATACTGTGACTTATTTTGTTTCCTAAAATGTACGTTTTTACCCTTTTGACAATGTCTTGTTCCAGTTTCCAGCAAAAACGTACCGCTGCAACATTTTGGTTCCA